>NW_028324661.1:0-7868 GCF_052110815.1 Crocodylus siamensis
TCCCTCTGAGGCCTTGGTTTCACTTGGCCTCAGGTTGTCACCGGGCTCTCCTCAGCCCTGTCTCTCTGCGCCCCTCGGCGCTGGGCTCTCCTCAGCCCTCGTCTGTCACTGCGCCCCTCGGCGCTGGGCCCCCGCACTGGAGCGGGCCCCCAACGAGGCCTCCTCCAGCAGGTGCGGGCTACCGCCCTCGTTCCTGCTGCCATGGCAACTTGCTGCTGGGGGCGGGCTCCTGACTGAGTGCTGGGGCTCCCTCCCTAGCAGTCTCAGCCCTTAAAGGAGCAGGCACCTTAGTGCCCTGTGACAGGACCAGCAGGGGGCTTTCCCTACTTAGCTGTGACCCCCAAGGTCCAGCACCCCTGGATCCTGTCAAGAACTAGCACAATCCCTGCTCCTCAAGGGAAACCTCTGCTCATGCTGTGGCTGGGTGCTTGCATATGTACTATAGAGGTGTGAAGCTACTGACATCTTCAGCAGCAGGACCTGCAGTGAGAGGGAGAGGGTGAACACAAGGAGAGTTCACATTCATATGGTTACTTGGGCCTGTATCATTCAGAAATGCCATCTGGTATTGCTGAAATTGGGGGAGCCTTGTGAACTTATTTGATGTGACCTGATAGGAATGAATCAGCAATAGCATAACTGCAGCAGGGCCAGAGGGTGAGAGGTCAGTAATTACTTCAGGTTTGCAGGTGCCCAGCATGAGCTCAGACGGTGATGCCATTCCAAAAGGGCGAGCTACGGACCAACTGGGGGGATAGAGGTCTCCACTAAGCAGGTTGAGAAGCAGCAGGGAAAAGAAACAGACAACACGAGAGTCCAAAGAGACTCACATATTAAACATCAGGAGGTTGCAGGCAACACCATGTTCTCTCGAACATGCACTTTCTGAGTTGTGCCAACTGAGGTATGAGGACAACATACTTGGCAATGCCTTTTTCTCTCCCACCGGTCTCCACAGCTACGTGGTGGCACAACAGGGCATGAGGCATTAACCAGACTGAGTCAGGCCCTGTACCAGGGATTTTCAACCAAACTGCCACGGCTTTCCTTTCTTTCCTCACACAGTTCACATGCATCTGAAATACTTCTATGTAAATTTAGAAAGAAGGTGTGGTGGGGTTTTTCTTGGTTTCCTGTGCTGCCTCCTGCCTTCTTCCCTACCTCCCATCCCAAAAAAGGAAAAATAATTACCTCCCTGCTACAACACATTTCTCCTTGGGTCTGATGAACATTGTACTTAAACCCTTTCACAGACTGAGAGATACCGAGAAGTTAGAAGCTGGAAGGGACCTCAGGAGATCATCAGGTCCAGCCCGCCCGCCCTTAGGCAGCAAAGACTGCTGGGCTCAGATGTCCCCAGCAAGGTGTGCGTCCAGTTGTCTTCTGAAGATGTTTCTGTGCTGTTCTGGGGTGGGGGATGATGGGGAGCTGGCACCTATGGGGCAGAGCCCAGGCACAGTCAGCCAACACCAGGGCCTTTGGCTGTTCCCCTGCAGGTGTGTCCACTGCGGTGAGTCCAGTGGGTGGGGGGCTCACCCAGGGGCAAAGGTATCCAGTGCTCCCCCAGCACAGCATCCAGTGGCTTCCCCTCCAGCAGCTGGTGTCCGGGGTCAGTAGGGCTAGTGTCTGGTCTTGGCACCACTGCAGACAGCTCTGGATCTGCACCTGCATGAAACTGGGGATGAACAGTGGGTCTGGGCCCAGGTTGGAGGGGCTAGGTGGCAGGGGACCCCAGATACTGGCCATGGCAGGGGCTCCTGGTTTCTGGAGGCAGCTCAGGATGTCCACCTAGGTACATGGGGGCACCTGCTTCTGGGAGCAGGCAGTTGCCAGGGGGCAGGTGGGGCTAGGGTCAGGGTCTGGACAGTGGGTAGCATGAAGGCAATCACTAGGGTCTGGACAGTTTTCAGCACTCAGTGGTTGTCTATGGCCTGCACTGCTCTGGGCAGGCCCACAATGTGCTCCTGCAGGCCTTCCCCCCACTAGCACTGCAGGGCCAGGAGCTGTACCCAGAGTGCCCCATCTGCTCAGTCCCACACCTTCACATGCCAGTCCTGCATGCCCTTGCAGGCAACATCCTCCACCCGCCAGGCCTGTGTGTCCATTAGCCGGTCCTCCAGTGCCATCACCAGCCAGTCCTGAAGGATGATGCAGTCCTGGGCCCACCTCTGGTGGAGCCAGTGTATCCTCAGGGCCATGGCTGTCAGCAGCCATGACCCTGAGGCTGCACTCCGGCTGGCAAATGTGGCCTGTCCCACACATATGCAGCTGCAGGACCTGCAGAGATGTGAGTAGGAAGCTGTTTGTGAGACTTTGCAACATACCTAAGATAAGGTACTGGGAGGTGTGCACAACCTGACCTCAGATCAGGGGTTAGGCGCACATGGATCCTCATGTAAGTGTGGCTCTGTCAACCATGGTTATGAGTCTTCATTTGGTTGTGAGAAGTTACAGGTTCAAATCCCAAACCAGCCTAAGCTTTGTGTGGCTCGTTGGTCTATGGCAGTGATGCCCAACCTTTATTTTCTGCACCCCACTGCTGAGAGCAGAGAGTGGCAGTGGTGGCCGTGACAGCCCTGGGGCGCAGGCGGGTGTGGGGAGGCTCATGGCATGTAGCACGATTCCTGTTTTGTGGATGGCACCACCGGCACTGCCCCGCAACCTTCATTTGGGTCATGACCTGGGCTTGGGAAACGCTGGTCCAGGGGTATGATTCATGCTTCGGGTGTGAGAGGACCTGGGTCCAAATCCTGGATGCATTTAACATTTTAAAATAAGAGAGACTGTCAGGATAGCGTGCATGGCTGGAGTACTATCATGGATGGGTATAAAATGTTGAGGAAGGGCAGGCAGGGGGAAGAGGAAGAGGCTTTTTATGTAAAAGCCATATGATGGCCCAGAGCTCCAGTATGAAGCTGAGATAGGCCGACTGAGAGTCTCTGGCTTAGCGTCAGAGGGAGAGCAACACGTGTGGTGTGATGTGATGGAGGGGCTGCTGCAGACCACCAGACCAGGAGGAAGTGGGGGATGAGACTTTCTCCAAACAGCTAGCACAAGTTTCCCGGGACAGGCCCTGGCTCTCACAGGGGTCTTCAATCACGCTGACATCTGCCGGGAGGGCAACACAGTAGTGCCCGGGCGATCCAGGAAGGTTTTGGAGAGTGCTGGAGACAACTTCCTGGTGTGAGCGCTGGAGCAGCCAGCGAGGGGCCATGCTCTTCCTGACCTGCTGCCACAATTAGGGAAGAATTGGTGGGCAGTGCAATAGTGGACGTAGCAACTTGGGCAGCAGTGACCACGAGATTGAGTTCCGGATCCCGAAGAAAGGAAGGAGGGAGAGCAGCAGAGTAAGGACCCTGGACTTCAGAAAACTAGACTTGGACACACTCATGAAACTCATGGGCAGGATGCCCTGGGAAGCCAAAATGATGGGGAGAGGAGTCCAGGAGAGTTGCCTGTATTTGGAAGACGCTTTACTAAGAGTGCAGGAAGAAACCATCCTGATGTGCAGGAAAATGAGCAAATATGGCAAAGGTATGGGTTTTCTCCACCCTACTCCCACCCAGAGACAGGCATTTTCATTCCTTCACAAAAACATGAAGGCAGGCAGACAGACAGGGTAACATGCAAACTTAAACATGTCCAAGCAGTTTTACTTTAAGGCGGTGAAGAAACTTTTAAAGCATCAGGAAATCCCGCTCTTGCAAACACAGATGCAGTTGTGGCAGTGTAAACAGGAAATCTTGTGGTGCGTACAACTGCCCGTAGACTCCTGGAAAATTAGGGTTGGAAGGGACCTCAGGAGATCATCTAGTCCAACCCCCTGCTCAAAGCAGGACCATCCCCAATGAGATAATCCCAGCCAAGGATTTGTCCAGCCAGATCATGAAAACCTCCAGGGATGGTGCTTCCACCACCAAGCTGGGTAACCTGTTCCAGTGTTTTACTACCCTCCTAGTGAAAAATTCTCCCTGATATCTCCCTGATACCTATATTTCCCTTACTGCAATGGAGGACCATTACTCCTTGTTCTGTCATCTCCCACCACTGAGAACAGTCTAGCAGTCAGCCACCAGCTGCAGAGGTGCAGGAGCAGCCAGAATCTTTTGAACCCCGTTTCAGGTAGGTGAAGGCTGCCAAGATGGGCATGGGCCGGCAGTGTGGGGAGGCAGTCAGGAAGGCCGAGTGTACCTTGTCATGCACCCACAGATGCATCTCGAGCAGGTCAAGGAGGTGATCCTCCCCCTCTATGCGGCACTGGTCAGGCCGCAGCTGGAGTACTGCGTCCAGTTCTGGGCGCCGCACTTCAGGAGGGATGTGGACAGCATGGAGAGGGTCCAGAGGAGGCCACTCGCATGATCAGGGAGCAGCAGGGAAGGCCTGATGAGGAGAGGCGATGGGACCTGAACCTCTCTTCCACAAGAGAAGGCTGAAGGGGGATCTTGTGGCCTGTTACAGACTAGTCAGAGGGGACCAGCAGGCATTGGGGGAGTCCCTGTTCCCCCGAGCATGACCAGGAGCGACCAGGAATAACGGTCACAAGCTGGCAGAGGGTAGATTCAGACTAGACATCAGGAGGTGCGACTTCACGGTCAGGGCAGCTAGGGTCTGGAACCAGCTTCCTAGGGAAGGGTCTTTAAGAGGAAGCTAGACGAACATCTTGCCAGGGTTGTTTGACCCCAGTACTTTTTTCTGTCATGGCAGGGGGTTGGACTTGATGATCTGCTCAGGTCCCTTCTGACCCTACCAACTGTGAAACTGAATTTTTTAAAATAATAACACAAAATTGCTCTGGTTAAGCTGGCATTCTTTTACTGTGAGTAACAGGATTTTTCTAAGGACGACAGTTAATTGTAAAACATTCAGGCACAAATTCCAGGTGTGGACTCTGATAGTGTTAAAAATAATCCTAACCTGTTGTGGTTCATCTGAGTTCTTTGCAACAGAAAATTTGCTGTATATTTTGTCCAGTATCACAAAATGTGAAACTAAGTGAAAACGAAGAGCTGGCATTTTCTGAGGAGTGCCTTGAGTTGAACAGGGAGACCTTGAGTCTAAGGAAGTTTGAGAACCATGGATCTAAGGTAGAAGTTTGAAAAGGCAGAAATAAAAGGTAAGTGCATTCCAACGATAACTGAATGCGTGGCTTCTCTTAGTGCTTTGGAAAATCTCTGTAAATCTACCATTTTACACAGCATCTAAGGCAACATGTAAACAAGGCCTCATGTACATAGAGCGCATAGTTAAGTACCACAAAAAAAAGTCTCCTAACCTCCCCCAACGTACTCACGTCCCTGTACCACCCAAAGTTTGTAGCAGGGACAAAGCCTGAGAGACAAATTTGGAAAACTGTCACTTTCAGACAAGATATAGTAGAACAAATTCCCTTTAATAAAAACAAGTGCACTACCCAAGGAGAGACCCCTCGTACCCAGGGGAGGGCCAGTGAGGTGAGGTGGAGCAGTTATACCTCCCCTTTCACGTGAAAATCACTTGCTAACAGCTCTACTTCCCCTTGGCCCCAGATGCCAGGTCCCCCTGCTGTGTTCAGTTGCAGGGGATACCCACGGAAACCGAATGGAGAGCAAGGCAGCAGAAATCCCAGGACTGCCCCTGCACCCCTCCAGCTGGTGGCTGCACAAGGTGCCAATCCCTTCTCTCCTTTGCACGCCACCACGTTTCCACTGATGGCCTGAGGGCTCCAGCTGTGAGAAGGAGCTGCATGGAGGGCCAGGAAGGGCCCATGTCAGTGGGCAATCTTTCCACTTCCAGCACCTGCAATGGGGAGATCTCCCACTGACCTGCGTTGGGTGAGCTGGAGACGACAGCGGCAGCAGTCTTTCAGGTGCTCCTGCTTCCTGCCCACCTCCCAGGTGCTCCTCACAGTCTCCGACCAGGTGCTGGAAGGGGGGATCCACCCCTTGCTCCCATTGCCCCCGGCAATGTTTGGCATCTCAGGCTATTGCTTCTCTTTGCCCCTGCCTAGAGCAGAACCAGAGAAGCACTGTCGTGCTGATGTCTGCCCTTGGTAGGGGTCAGGGACACAGTTGCAAAGTCCCACATCCCTCTTTTCAAATTCCTGCATCCACCCATTCCCACATCTTCCAGGGATCATGTGGGCCATATTGTGGTGCATAGCCACTGTGCTGGCCAGGCCAAATGATTACATGAAATGAATGAAAACATTAACTAATTTTTGTTCTCCATGTTGTTCTACATCAGCCTACACATGTCTCCACCCTTTTGAGTGTTCATGCTTTCTGGATCACAGAGTAATTCGATGTGACTTTTGTGAAGTGTCCGACACTTTCAAGCCTTGATTACACTAAAGCCCATCCACCTTTACTAGATCTCAATACCCGGGACACGGGCAGCCAGCAAATGGGGGCTAGAACAGGGGCAGGTAAGGTCTGGGCCGTGGGCCGGATCAGTGTGAGGAGAGAGAAGAGCCCCAAGGAAGTAAAATGGCCCCACCTGTATTGCGAAGAGCGCCGCGGGCTCCTTCCTCAGGAGGGGAGGGGAGTCAGCCGAAACTCCAGGATAAAAGGAGACGTGGGGCAGGCAAAAGGGGGACACAGGAAACCGGAAAAGGCTGACTCAGGCAGCAAGACAGCAGGGAGAGCCGGAGGCACCGAGGAAGCAAGGGAGACCGGGCTTAAGGGAAGCAACTCTGTGGAGGGAGCTGCCGGGGGAGAGACCCCTGAAGGAAACACCGACTGCCGCGAGCCATTTCTTAAAATGTAGTCACCTAGTAAATGTTCCACAAAAACCTGCTGGCAGCTTTGTGAACTTGGACACCATCTAGTATGAAGTCCTGTCAATTTTGCTGGAGGACTCTGTATTTCCCAACCAGCTTTCTTAGGGCTCCCAAGACATCCCTGTTTCTCAGGCTGTAGATCAGTGGATTCAGCACTGGGGTGACAATGGTACAAAACACAGAGGACGTCTTCTCTTGTTCTGCTGAGCCAGAGGCATTGGGTCTCATGTACATGACGATGACAGCCCCATAAAATATACCCACCACGGTCAGGTGTGAGGAGCAAGTGGCCAGAGCTTTCTGCTGCCCTTTGGTTGCCTTCATCCTCAGGACAGTAGAGAGGATGCGAGTGTAGGACGCTAGGATGATGGAAGAAGGGATGAGGAGCAGGAGGATGCCACTCACAAATACCAGAGTCTCGTACTGGGAGGTGTCAGAGCAGGACAGTTTCAGCAGGGATCGGATTTCACAAAAGAATTGGTCAATGTCTCTTGAACCACAGTAGGGCAGGAGCATGGTATAAACTGAATGCAACAAGGCATCTGCTGCTGCCCCAACCCAGACCCCAGCAGCCAGGCCCAGGCAGACTCTCCTGCTCAGCAGGATGGGGTATTGCAAGGGGTTGCAAATAGCTACATACCGGTCATAAGCCATGACTGCCAGAAGGAGGCACTCTGCTCCACCCATCATTAGCACGAGAAAAATCTGAACCCCGCAGCCCACTGGAGAAATGGGATTTCCCGGGGTCAGAAAGTCTGCTAACATTTTCGGGAGAACACTCAGGGTCTGACAGATGTCCATGAAGGCCAATTGGCTGAGGAAGAAGTACATGGGGGTGTGAAGGGATGAGTCCACCTGGATTAGTACTAGGAGGAGAGTATTCCCAGACATGGCGGTAACAAAGGCAAGCAAAATCATGGCAAGGATGAAAGTGTGAGCTTTGGTGTGGTGCAGAAGTCCCAGCAGAACAAATCCTGTTGGTGAACTTGCATTTTGTGTCTTCATTTCCCCTTTATTTGGCTGGGCCTGAAGCGGTGGGGTAGAACAAGGCTTAGTGGGATATGCACACACTTTCTACCGGGTAACACTAATAGGATCTGAGGCAGTCACT
>NW_028324662.1:0-11933 GCF_052110815.1 Crocodylus siamensis
AAGGCGCCATTCGCTTCCCCGGGGTTGACGTGGCAGCTGCAAGGCCCCATTGGCTTTCCTGGGGTTGACCAGGTGACTGCAAGGACCCATTCACTTGCATTGGGTTGACCTGGTGTCTGCAGAGGCCATTCACTTGCCTGGGTATGACCTGGTGGCTGCAAGGACCCATTCACTTAAATGGTGTTGACCTGGTTGCTGCAAAGCCCCATTCGCTTCCCTGGGGTTAACCTGGTGGCTGCAAGGACCCATTCACTTGGATTGGGTTGACCTGGTGGCTGCAAGTCCCCATTCGCTTACCTGGGTTACACCTGGAGTCTGCAAAGCCCCGTTCGCTTACCTGGGATTGACCTGGTGTCTGCAAGGCCCCATTCACTTGGATTGGGTTGACCTGGTGGCTGCAAGGCCCCATTAGCTTACCTGGGGTTGACCTGATGGTTGCAAGGCCACGTTCACTTTGCTCGGGTTGACCTGGTGGCTGTAAGGCCCCATTAGCTTGCATTGGGTTCACCTGGAGGCTGCAACGCCCCATTAGCTTACCTGGGGTTGACCTGGTGGCGTCAAGGCCCCATTCCCTTGCCGGGGGCTGACCTGGTGGTTGAAAAGCCCATTCGCTTACGAGGGGTTGACCTGGTGGCTGCAAGGCCCTATTCTCTTGCCTCGGGTTCACGTGGTGGCTGCAAGGCCCCATTCGCTTAGAGGGGCTTGACCTGGTGGCTGCAAGGCCCCATTCGCTTGGTTTGGGTTGACCTGGTGGCTGCAAGGCCCAATTAGCTTAAATGGGGTTGACCTAGCGGCTGGAAGGCCCCATAGGCTTGCAGGGGTTTCACCTGGTGGCTGCAAGGCCACATTCGCTTGCCTGGGCGGTGACCTAGTGTCTGCAAGGCCCCATTCGCTTGCATTGGGTTGACCAGGTGGCTGCAAGGCCCCATTAGCTTACCTGGGGTTCACCTGGTGGCTGCAAGGCCCCAATTGCTTACCTGGGGTTGACCTGGTGGCTGCAAGGCCCCATTTGCTTGCCTGGGGTTAACCTGGTTGATTCAAGGCCCCATTAACTTGGATTGGATTGACCTGATGGCTGCAAGGCCCCATTCGCTTAAAGGGGGTTGACCTGGTGGCTGGAAGGCCCCATTCACTTGGATTTGGTAGAGCTGGTGGCTGCAAGGCCCCATTCGCTTGCATTGGGTTCAGCTGGTGTATGTAAGGCCCCGTAGGCTTGCTTCAGGTTGACCTGGTGACTGCAAGGCCCCATTCATTTAAAAGGGGTTCACCAGGTGGCTATAAGGCCCCATTTGATTACTTGGGGTTGACCTGTTTGCTGCAAAGGCCCCATTAGCTTACCTGGGGTTGACCTGGTGGCTGCAAGGCCATATTCGCTTTCCTGCTGTTGACCTTGTGGCTGCAAGGCGCCATTCGCTTGCCTGGGATTGACCTGGTGGCTGCAAGGCCCCATTCGCTTAGAGGGGCTTGACCTGGTGGCTGCAAGGCCCCATTCGCTTGCATTGGGTTGACCTGGGGGCTGCAAGGCCCCATTAGCTTACCTGGGGTTGACCTGGTGTCTGCAAGGCCCCATTCGCTTGCATTGGGTTGACCTGGGGGCTGCAAGGCCCCATTCGCTTCCCTGGTGTTGACCTGGTGGCTGGAAGGCCCCATTCGCTTGGATATGGTTGACCTGGTGTCTGTAAGCCCCGTAGGCTTACTTGAGCTACACCAGGTGGCAGCAAGGCCCCATTCGCTTGCCTGTGGTTAAACTGGTGGCTGCTAGGCCCCAGTCGCTTGCCGGGGTTTGACCTGGTGGCTGCAAGGCACCATTCACTTACTGGGGGTTCACCTGGTGGTTGCAGGACCTCATAGGCTTGCAGGGGGTGACCTGGTGGCTGCAAAGACCCAATCATTAGCATTGGATTGACCTGCTGTCTGGAAGACCCCATTCTCTTATCTGGGGTTGACCTGGTGTTTGCAAGATCCCATTCACTGACCTGGGGTTCACCTGGTCGCTGCAGGACCCCATAGGCTCACAGGGGGTTGACCTGGTGGCTGAAAGGCCCCATTCGCTTGCATTGGGTTCACCTGGTGTCTGCAAGGCCCCATTCGCTCTACCTGGGGCTGATCTAGTGTCTGGAAGGCCCTAATCGCTTGCATTGGGTTGACCTGGTGGCTGGAAGGCCGCATAGGCTTGCCTGGGGTTTACCTGGTGGCTGCAGGGCCCCATTCCCTTACCTGGGGTAGACCTGGTGGCTGCAGGGCCCCATAGGCTTGCCTGGGGTTGACCTGGTGGCTGCAAGGCCACATTCGCTTGCCTGGGGTTGACCTGGTGGCTGAAAGTCCCCATTCGCTTGCATTGGGCTCACCTGGTGTATGTAAGGCCACGTAGGCTTGCTTCGCGTTCACCTGGTGACTGCAAGGCCCCATTCGCTTAACGGGGGTTGACCTGGTGGCTGGAAGGCCCCATTCACTTGGATTCGGTTGACCTGGTTTCTGGAAGCCCCGTAGGCTTGTCTGAGTTACACCTGGTGGCAGCAAGGCCCCTTCGCTTGCCTGGGGTTGACCTGGTGGCTGCAAGGCCCTATTCACTTGCAGGGCTTGACCTGGTGGCTGGAAGGCCCCCTAGGCTTGCAGGGGGTTGACCTAGTGGCTGAAAGGCCCCATTCGCAGACCTGGGGTTGATCTGGATCCTGCCAGGCCCCATTTGCTTGCCTGGGGTTAACCTGGTGGCTGCAAGGCCCCTTTTGATTGGATTGGGATGACCTAGTGTCTGGAATGCCCCGTAGCCTTGCCTGAGTTACACCTGGTGGCTGCAAGGCCCCATTCGCTTACCTGGGGTTGACCTGGTAGCTGCAAGGCCCCATTCGCTTGGCTGAGGTTGATCTGGGGGCTGCAAGGCCGTATTTGCTTCCATTGGGTTGAGCTGGTGTCTGCAAGGCCCCATTCACTTGCCTGGGGTTGACCTCGTGGCTGCAAGGAAGCATTCACTTGCAGGGTGTTGACCTGGTGGCTGCAATGCCCCATTGGATTGCATTGTGTTCACCTGGAGGCTGCAAGGCCCCATTCGCTTGCCGGGGTTGACCTGGTGACTGCAAGGCCCCTTTCACTTACCTGTGGTACACCTGGTGGCTGCAGGGCCCCATTAGCTTACCTGGGGTTGACCTGATGGCTGCAAGGCCACATTCGCTTTGCTCGGGTTGACCTCGTGGGTGTAAGGCCCCATTCGCTTGCATTGTGTTCACCTGGAGGCTGCAAGGCCCCATTAGCTTACCTGGGGTTGACCTGGTGGCTGAAAAGCCCATTCGCTTACGTGGGGTTGACCTGGTGGCTGCAAGGCCCTATTCTCTTGCCTGGGGTTCACCTGGTGGCTTCAGGGCCCCATAGGCTTCCAGGGGGTTGACCTGGTGGCTGCAAGGCCCCATTCGCTTACCTGGGGTTGATGTGGGCTCCAGAAGTCCTCCTGGGCATGCCTGGGGTTGAGCTGGTGCCCAGACTTGCTGCCGCTCGGGCTTCACTCGCAAACAAGCACCGGGAGTGCGGACACAGGACCCACACAACCCCCAGGGGCATAAGCCTCCATCAAGTGCCCCCCACCAGAGCTTAAGCCTCCAAGGAGTGCATCCCGCACCTGGGCCAGGCCCCATATGCTTGCCTGGGGTGACCTGGTGGCTGCAAGGACCCATTCACTTGCATTGGGTTGACCCGGTGGCTGCAAGGCCCCCATTCACTTGCATTGGGTTGACCTGGTGTCTGCAAGGCCCCGGAGGTTTGCCTCTGTTACACCTGATGGCTTCAAGGCCCCATTCAGTTGCCTGGGGATGACATTTTGGTCTGCAAGGCCCCATTCGCTTACCTGGGGGTTGACCTTGGTGGCGGCAAAGGCCCCATTTGCTATCCTGGGGGTAACCTGGTGGCTGCAAGGCCCCATTCGCTTGGATTGGGTTGACCTGCTGTCTGCAAGGCCCCGTAGGCTTGCCTCTAGTTACACGTGGTGGCTGCAACGTCCCATTCGCTTGCATTGGGTTCACCTGGTATATGTAAGGCCCCGTAGGCGTTGCTTCGGGTTGACCTGGTGACTGCAAAGCCCCATTCGCTTAAAGGGGGTTGACCAGGTGGCTGGAAGGCCCCATTTGATTACTTGGGGTTGACCTGGTTGCTGCAAGGCCCCATTTGCTTACCTTGGGTTGACCTGGAGGCTTCAAGGCCCCATTCGCTTCCCTGGGGTTGACCTGGTGCCTGGAAGGCTCCATTCGCTTGGATTTGGTTGACTTGGTGTTTCCAAGCCACGTAAGCTTGCGTGAGTTACGCCTGGGGGCAGCAAGAACCCATTCGCTTGCCTGGGGTAGACGTGTGTGGCTGCAAGGCCCCCATTCGCTTGCGTGGGATTGACCTGGTGGCTGCAAGGCCGCATTCACTTGGATTGGGTTGACCTGCTGGCTGCAAGTCCCCATTCGCTTACCTGGGTTCTGACCTGGAGTCTGCAAAGCCCCATTCGCTTATCTGGGGTTGACCTGGTGACTGCAAGGCCCCATTCTCTTAAAGGGGGTTGACCAGGTGGCTGGAAGGCCCCATTTGATTACCTGGGGTTCACCTGGTGGCTGCAAGGCCCCATTCACTTGGATTGGGTTGACCTGGTTGCTGGAAGGCCCCATTTGCTTACCTTGGTTGACCCTGGAGGCTTCAAGGCCCCTTTCGCTTCCCTGGAGTTGACCTGGTGGCTGGAAGGCCCCATTCACTTGGATTTTGGTAAGCCTGGTGTCTGCAAGCCCCGTAGGCTTGCGTGAGTTACACCTGGTGGGCAGCAAGGGCTCCATTCGCTTGCCTGGGGTTGACCTGGTGGCTGCAAGGCCACATTAACTTGCCTGGGGCTGACCTTTTGGCTGCAAGGCCCTATTCACTTGCAGGGCTTGACCTGGTGGCTGAAAGGCACAATTCGCTTGCATTGGGTTGACCCGGGTGGCTTCAATGCCCCATTATCTTACCTGGGTTTTGACCTGGTGGCTGCAAAACCCCTTTCGTTTGCCTGCGGTTGACCTGGTGGCTGCAAGGGTCCCATTCACTTGCATTGGGTTTGACCTGTTTTGCTGCAAGGCCCCATTAGCATTACTTGGGGTTGACCTGTTGTCCTGCAAGGCCACATTCGCTTCCCTGCTGTTGTCCCTGTGCCTGCAAGGCCCCATTCGCTTGCGTGCGATTGACCTGGTGGCTGGAAGGCCCCATTTGCCTGGCCTGGCTTTAACCTGATGGCTGCAAGGCCGCATTCACTTGGATTGGGTTGACCTGCTGGCTGCAAGTCCCCATTCGCTTACCTGGGTTCGACCTGGAGTCCTGCAAAGCCCCATTAGCTTATCTGGGGTTGACCTGGTGACTGCAAGGCCCCATTCTCTTAAAGGGGGTTGACCAGGTGGCTGGAAGGCCCCATTTGATTACCTGGGGTTGACCTGGTGGCTGCAAGGCCCCCATTCACTTGGATTGGGTTGACCTGGTTGCTGCAAGGTCCCATTTGCTTACCTTGGGTTCACCTGGAGGCTTCAAGGCCCCTTTCGCTTCCCTGGGGTTGACCTGGAGGCTGGAAGGCCCCATTCACTTGGATTTCGTAAAGCCCTGGTGGTCTGAAAAGCCCCGTAGGCTTGCGTGAGTTACACCTGGTGGCAGCAAGGCTCCATTCGCTTGCCTGGGGGTTGACCTGGTGGCTGCAAGGCCACATTAACTTGCCTGGGGCTGACCTGGTGGCTGCAAGGCGCTATTCACTTGCAGGGCTTGACCTGGTGGTTGAAAGGGACAATTCGCTTGCATTGGGTTGACCCGGTGGCTGCAAGGCCCCATTATGTTACCTGGGGTTGACCTGGTGGCTGCAAAACCCCTTTCGTTTGCCTGCGGTTGACCTGGTGGCTGCAAGGTCCCATTCACTTGCATTGGGTTGACCTGTTGGCTGCAAGGCCCCATTAGCATACTTGGGGTTGACCTGTTGTCTGCAAGGCCACATTCGCTTTCCTGCTGTTGACCGTGTGCCTGCAAGGCCCCATTCGCTTGCGTGGGATTGACCTGGTGGCTGCAAGGCCCCATTTGCTGGCCTGGCTTTAACCTGGTGGCTGCAAGACCCCATTCACTTGGATTTGGTTGACATGGTGGCTGCAAGTCCCCATTCGCTTACCTGGGTTTGGCCTGGTGGCTGCAAGGCCCCATTTGCTTGCCTGGGGTTAACCTGGTGGCTGCAAGGCCCCATTGGCTTGGATTGGGTTCATCTGCTGTCTGCAAGGCCCCGTAGGCTTGCTGAGTTACACGTGGTGGCTGCAACATCCATTCGCTTGCATTGGGTTCACCTGGTTTATGTAAGGCCCCGTAGGCTTGCTTCGGGTTGACGTGATGACTGCAAGGCCCCATTAGCTTAAAGGGGGTTGACCAGGTGTCTGGAAGGCCCCATTTGATTACTTGGGGTTGACCTGGAGGCTTGAAGGCCCCATTTGCTTCCCTGGGGTTGACCTGGTGCCTGGAAGGCCCCATTCGCTTGGATTTGGTTGACCTGGTGTCTCCAAGCCACGGAGGCTTGCGTGAGTTACGCCTGGTGGCAGCAAGAACCCATTCGCTTGCCTGGGGTTGACCTGGTGGCTGCAAGGCCCCATTCGCTTGCGTGGGATTGACCTGGTGGCTGCAGGGCCCCATTTGCTGCCCTGGGTTTAACCTGGTGGCTGCATGGCCGCATTCACTTGGATTGGGTTGACCTGGTGGCTGCAAGTCCCCATTAGCTTACCTGAGTTTGACCTAGAGTCTGCAAAGCCCCATTCGCTTACCTGGGGTTGACCTGGTGACTGCAAGGCCCCATTCTCTTAAAGGGGGTTGACCAGGTGGCTGGAAGGCCTCATTTGATTATCTGGGGTTGACCTGGTGGCTGCAAGGCCCCATTCACTTGGATTGGGTTGACCTGGTTGCTGCAAGGCCCCATTTGCTTACCTTGGGTTCACCTGGAGGCTTCAAGGCCCCTTTCGCTTCCCTGGGGTTGACCTGGTGGCTGGAAGGCCCCATTCACTTGGATTTGGTAAGCCTAGTGTCTGCAAGCCCCGTAGGCTTGTGTGAGTTACACCTGGTGGCTGCAAGGCTCTATTCACTTGCAGGGCTTGACCTGGTGGCTGAAAGGTACTATTCGCTTGCATTTGGGTTGACCCGGTGGCTGCAAGGCCCCATTAGCTTACCTGGGGTTGACCTGGTGGCTGCAAAACCCTTTCGCTTGCCTGCGGTTGACCTGGTGGCTGCAAGGTCCCATTCACTTGCATTGGGTTGACCTGTTGGCTGCAAGTCCCCATTCGCTTACCTGGGTTTGACCTGGAGTCTGCAAAGCCCCATTCGCTTACCTGGGGTTGACCTGGTGACTGCAAGGCCCCATTCGCTTGCGTGGGATTCACCTGGTGGCTGGAAGGCCCCATTTGCTGGCCTGGCTTTAACCTGGTGGCTGCAAGGCCCCATTCAGTTGGATTGGGTTGACCTGGTGGCTGCAAGTCCCCATTCGCTTACCTGGGATTGACCTGGAGTCTGCAAAGCCCCATTCGCTTACCTGGGGTTGACCTGGTGACTGCAAGTCCCCATTCGCTTAAAGGGGGTTGACCAGGTGGCTGGAAGGCCCCATTTGATTACCTGGGGTTGACCTGGTGGCTGCAAGGCCCCATTCACTTGGATTGGGTTGACCTGGTTGCTGCAAGGCCCCATTTGCTTACCTTGGGTTGACCTGGAGGATTCAAGGCCCCTTTCGCTTCCCTGGGGTTGACCTGGTGGCTGGAAGGCCCCATTCACTTGGATTTGGTAAGCCTAGTGTCTGCAAGCCCCGTAGGCTTGTGTGAGTTACACCTGGTGGCTGCAAGGCTCTATTCACTTGCAGGGCTTGACCTGGTGGCTGAAAGGTACTATTCGCTTGCATTTGGGTTGACCCGGTGGCTGCAAGGCCCCATTAGCTTACCTGGGGTTGACCTGGTGGCTGCAAAACCCTTTCGCTTGCCTGCGGTTGACCTGGTGGCTGCAAGGTCCCATTCACTTGCATTGGGTTGACCTGTTGGCTGCAAGTCCCCATTCGCTTACCTGGGTTTGACCTGGAGTCTGCAAAGCCCCATTCGCTTACCTGGGGTTGACCTGGTGACTGCAAGGCCCCATTCGCTTGCGTGGGATTCACCTGGTGGCTGGAAGGCCCCATTTGCTGGCCTGGCTTTAACCTGGTGGCTGCAAGGCCCCATTCAGTTGGATTGGGTTGACCTGGTGGCTGCAAGTCCCCATTCGCTTACCTGGGATTGACCTGGAGTCTGCAAAGCCCCATTCGCTTACCTGGGGTTGACCTGGTGACTGCAAGTCCCCATTCGCTTAAAGGGGGTTGACCAGGTGGCTGGAAGGCCCCATTTGATTACCTGGGGTTGACCTGGTGGCTGCAAGGCCCCATTCACTTGGATTGGGTTGACCTGGTTGCTGCAAGGCCCCATTTGCTTACCTTGGGTTGACCTGGAGGATTCAAGGCCCCTTTCGCTTCCCTGGGGTTGACCTGGTGGCTGGAAGGCCCCATCCACTTGGATTTGGTAAGCCTGGTGTCTGCAAGCCACGTAGGCTTGCGTGAGTTACACCTGGTGGAAGCACGGCCCCATTCATTTGCCTGGGGTTGACCTGGTGGCTGAAAGGCCACATTCACTTGCCTGGGGTTGACCTGGTGGCTGCAAGGCCCTATTCACTTGCAGGGCTTGACCTGGTGGCTCAAAAGGCACAATTCGCTTGCATTGGGTTGACCCGGTGGCTCCTACGCCCCATTCACTTACGTGGGGTTCACTTGGTGGCTGCAGGGTCCCCTAGGCTTGCAGGGGGTTGACCTAGTGACTGAAAGGCCCCTTTCGCTTGCAGAGGGTTTACCTGTTGGCTGCAAGAACACATTCGCTTGCCTGTGGTTGAACGGGTGGCTGCAAGGCCCCAGTCGCTTGCAGGGATTTTAACTGGTGGCTGGAAGGCACCATTCACTTATTGGGGGTTCCCCTGGTGGCTGCAGGACCCCATAGGCTTGCAGGGGGTTGCCGTGGTGGCTGTAAGGCCCCTTTCGCTTGAATTGTGTTGACCTGATAGCTGCAAGGCCCCATTCGCTTACCTGGGGTTGACCTGGTGGTTGAAAGGCCCCATTGGCTTACCTGGGGGTGACCTAGTGTCTGCAAGGCCCCATTTGCTTTCATTGGGTTGACCTGGTGGCTGCAAGGCCCCATTCGCTTACCTGGGGTGACCTGGTGGATACAAGGCCCCATTCGCTTATCTGGGGTTGACCTGGTGGCTGCGAGGCCCCATTTGCCTGCCTGGGGTTAACCTTGTGGCTGCAAGGCCCTATTCACTTGGATTGGGTTTACCTGGTGGCTGGAAGGCCCCATTCGCTTACAGGGGCTTGACCTGGTGGCTGCAAGGTCACATTCACTTCCATAGAGTTGACCTGTTGGCTGCAAGGCCCCATTAGCTTACCTGGGGTTGACCTGGTGGCTCCAAGGCCACATTCGCTTCCCTGCTGTTGACCCTGTGGCTGCAATTCCCCATTCGCTTGCGTGGGATAGACCTGGTGGCTGCAAGGCCCCATTTGCTGGCCTGGCTTTAACCTGGTGGCTGCAAGGCCCCATTCACTTGGGTTGGGTTGACCTGGTGGCTTCAAGTCTCCATTCGCTTACCTGGGTTTGACCTGGAGTCTGCAAGCCCCGTAGGCTTGCCTGAGTTACACCTGGTGGCAGGAAGGCTCCATTCACTTGCAGGGCTTGACCTGGTGGATGCAAGGCACAATTCGCTTGCATTGGGTTGACCCTGTGTCTGCAAGGCCCCATTAGCTTGCACTGGGTTGACCTAGTGGCTGCAAGGTCACAGTAGCTTGCAGTGGGTTGACCTGGTGGCTGCAAGGCCACATTCGCTTCCCTGCTGTTGACCCTGTGGCTGCAAGGCCCCATTCGCTTGCGTGCGATTGACCTGGTGGCTACAAGGCCCCATTTGCTGGCCTGGGTTTAACCTGGTGGCTGCAAGGCCGCATTCACTTGGATTGGGTTGACCTGCTGGCTGCAAGTCCCCATTCGCTTACCTGGGTTAGACCTGGAGTCTGCAAAGCCCCATTCGCTTACCTGGGGTTGACCTGGTGACTGGAAGGCCCCATTCGCTTAAAGAGGGTTGACCAGGTGGCTGGAAGGCCCCATTTGATTACCTGGGGTTGACCTGGTGCCTGCAAGGCCCCATTCACTTGGATTGGGTTGACCTGGTTCCTGCTAGGACCGATTTGCTTACCTTGGGTTCACCTGGAGGCTTCAAGGCCCCTTTCGCTTCCCTGGGGTTGACCTGGTGGCTGGAAGGCCCCATTCACTTGGATTTGGTAAGCCTGGTGTCTGCAAGCCCCGTAGGCTTGCGTGAGTTACACCTGGTGGCAGCAAGGCCCCATTCGCTTGCCTGGGGTTGACCTGGTGGCTGCAAGGCCACATTAACTTGCCTGGGGTTGACCTGGTGGCTGCAAGGCCCTATTCACTTGCAGGGCTTGACCTGGTGGCTGAAAGGCACAATTCGCTTGCATTGGGTTGACCCTGTGGCTGCAAGGCCCCATTAGCTTACCTGGGGTTGACCTGGTGGCTGCAAAGCCCTTTCGCTTGCCTGCGGTTGACCTGGTGGCTGCCAGGTCCCATTCACTTGCATTGGGTTGAACTTTTGGCTGCAAGGCCCCATTAGCTTACCTTGGGTTGACCTGGTGTCTGCAAGGCGCCATTAGCTTGCAGGGGGTTGACCTGGTGGCTGCAAGGCCCCATTCGCTTGCCTGCGGTTAACCTGGTGTCTGCAAGGCCCCGTAGGCTTGCCTGAATTACACCTGGTGCCTGCCAGCCCTTTCAGTTGCCTGGGGTTGAGCTGGTGGCTGCAAGGCCCCACTCGATTGCCTGGGCTTTCCCTGGTGGCTGTAAGGCCCCATTCGCTTGCATTGGGAGGACGTGGTGGCTGCAAGGCCCCATTCGCTTAAATGGGGTTGACCTGGTGGCTGCCAGGCCCCATTCGCTTAAATGGGGTTGACCTGGTGGCTGCAAGGCCCCATTGAATCACCTGGGGTTGACCTGTTGGCTGCAAGGCCCCATTCGCTTTCAGGGGTTTCACCTGGTAGCTGCAAGGCCCCATTCAATTGCCTTGGGTTCACGTGTTGGCTGCAAGGCCCCATTCGCTTGCAGGGGTTTGACCTGGTGGCTGCAAGGCCCCATTCACTGGCGTAGGGTAGTCCTGGTGGCTGGAAGGCCCCATTTGCTTACCTGGGGTTGACCTGGTGGCTGCAAGGCCCCATTCGGTTACCTGGGGTTGACCTGGTGGGTGCAAGCCCCATTCACTTGCCTGGGCTTCACCTGGTGGCTACCAGGCCCCATTCGCTTGCCTGCGGTTGACCTGGTGGCTGCAGGGCCCCATAGGCTTGCAGGGGTTTGACCTGGTTCCTGCAAGGCCCCTTCACTTGCATTGTGTTGACCTGGTGGCTGCAAGGCCCCGTAGGCTTGCTTGGGGTTGTCCTGGTGGCTGCGCGGCCCCATTTGCTTGCCTGGGGTTGACCTGGTGGCTGCAAGGCCCCATTCGCTTACCTGGGGTTGACCTGGTGGCTGCCTGGCCCCATTCGCTTGCCTGGGGTTCACCTGGTGGCTGCAGGACCCCATAGGCTCACAGGCGGTTGACATGCTGGCTGCAAGGCCCTTTCACTTGCATTGCATTGACATGGTGCCCGCAATGCCCTGTAGCCTTGCCTGAGTTCCACCTGGTGCCTGCAAGGCCCCATTCGCTTGCCTGGGGTTGATCTGGTGACAGGAAGGCCCCATTCGCTTAAATGAGGTTGACCTGTTGGCTGCAAGGGCCCATTCGATTACTTGGGGTTGACCCGGTGGCTGGAATGCCCCATTCGCTTAAATGGGGTTGACCTGGTGGCTGCAAGGCCCCTTTCACTTACCTGAGGTTGACCTGGT
>NW_028324663.1:0-35698 GCF_052110815.1 Crocodylus siamensis
TGGCCCCATTGGACACAATGGTATTTATCCCCTCCCTCCACAATCCCTGATCAGAGCCCGGAAGCGAGGGAGGCAATGCCGTACCATAGGTCGAGGCCACGTCGCCCAGCGTAATCACAAAGTAAATTGGAGGGAGCTCCATGATGTCCACGTGACGCTGCAGCTCGTACATCACCCAGTTGTAAAAGGTGCCGGCAAGTGCCACGAGAGTTTTTCCTGCAGCCAACTGCAGTTCATCATTTTCTTGCTAGAAGAAAGAAAGAAAACTGGAGCACATGCCCGATGCACAGCTTATACAGAGCTAAGTCAGGCTAGGGATAACTCTGAAAGGGAGGGAGAAAGATGCACTAGCCTCAGCTCCTCCAGTGGCCCAGTGTCATTTCCTCCTTGGCTCGAAGCAAACTGTCTCCCCCACCACCTGCCAGCCACACACTGTAATAGCTGCTCCTTAATTCACTAAGTCCCCCTAATAATCCCTTGCATGAGATGCCTCACTCATGAATGCCAACTGAAACATTTGGCTGACCAATATTTCGGCTCTGGTTGGCTGGCCAACTGCAGAATTCACCGGGGCTGTAAGACACAGCTTCTGCATGGACAGGAAACTTCTTGGACAATGCTGTCCCCAGCAAAGCACCTATGCACTCTGGTCTTTCTCAGCAGAGGAGCTGCCCCATGTTTCAGAGGAGCTCAGCACTGGGCTGGATTGTGTCCGTGCTCTCCAGAAACATCTGGAGGAGATCTGTCTTGAGCAAGCCTGCAGCCCCTAACCAGGCTCCATGCAGGAGATACACCGTAGGCTCAAGCTACATTGGACCAAACACACTATGCATAGACTACGGCCTTGTGAGGAGAAACCGGGCAGAGCTCGCTCACTCACCTGGGTCTCCCTCATGTCTTTGGAGGCCAAGTGGATGATCCTCCTGACAAGGCTCCTATCCAGGCTCTTTATGTCCCCCTGCAAGACTTCCTGCAGGCTGGAGTAAATGCTTACTCTTGTCTCCTGGGAACACACCAAAAAAGAGAACAATGGGCTTCCTTTGGGACCAGTGCCGGATCATCCAGGACTACGATGCTGGACACCAGCTACCCAGGCATTGTTCTATAGCCACGCTAAGGGGGACCTTGCTTCTGGACAGGGACACAACCCTGGGTGTCTTGGGTTTGTCCTCTCAAGCAGATGTTTACAGCTGGCACTAACAAGGGAGGAGTGTCAGGCACTGTGAGGGCACAATGTAACAGACTGGTGGGAGACACAGAAATATGATCAGAAAAGCAGTCAGATGCATCACAGGCGCTGTCACCCCAGTGCACTGGGGAGGTGGCAGTGACGTACATATCTTTCAGAGAAGGGGACACCTGGGGAGTACCAAGGAGCTCCTGGGTGAGAGCCACTGGCGGGAATATTTGAATGCTCGTGGCGCAAGGGTCAAGTCCCGGAGGACTGGAAAAGGGCCAATGTGGTTCCCATTTTCAAGAAGGGGAGGAAGGAGGACCCGGGTAACTATAGGCCAGTCAGTCTCACCTCCATCCTTGGCAAAATCTTTGAGAAAATCATCAAGGCTCACATTTGTGAGAGCCCGGCAGGACAAATTATGCTGAGGGGAAACCAGCACGGGTTCGTGGCAGGTAGATCGTGCCTGACCAATCTAGTCTCTTTTTATGACCAGGTCACAAAACGCCTCGACGCAGGAGGAGGGGTGGATGTCGTATACTTGGACTTCAGGAAGGCCTTTGATACGGTATCCCACCCCATACTGGTGAACAAGTTAAGGGGCTGTGACTTGGATGACTGCACAGTCCGGTGGGTGGAGAATTGGCTGGAGGGTCGCACCGAGAGAGTTGTGGTGGATGGGTCGGTTTCGACCTGGAAGGGTGTGGGCAGTGATCCTGAGCAGCAAATTTAGCAGGAGTTTGCTGGGCAAGATGCTGCCAAAAACCACTGTGTGATTAGTTCTGTTACTGAATGAAGCAAGGAGTTGAAATATTTGTGAACCAGGTTCCCCTAACCCAGCTAAGTCCTACTTGTATGACAGCAAATCAGGCAGGGAAAGTGTGTTGCCCAGGGTCTCCAGACAGAGGCTCGGCACCCTTGCCTGTATTCCCAGTTCTTTTCCTGACTTGCTGGGGGACAGTGGGCAAGTCACTTCACTTCCTGGGCTGAGGCTTTCCAGTCTCACAAGGCTGCTGGGAAACTATATTTCATATCTCAGTGCTGTGACATATTGAGAGGAAGACACTAAAGACACTCACAGCATTATCCATAGGGTGAGGGCTTGTTTGAATGTGGCTTATACCATATCTATCATCCACTGGGATGGGGGACATGATGCCCATGTGAGCATGCGCTGATGTCATAGTGACATCACAATATACCAAGGGCATGCTGTATTGTCACCTTTAATAGGAGAGGAGGAACGGAAAAGACACAGCAGATGAGCAAGGACCAGTTTTAGTTGGGGTCCCACCCTGCACAGCCTTGGAAGGAAATGCTTAGAGCAGCCACGTGATGCAGAGCCATCGCCCTACCTCTTCCTGTTGGAGTCTCTCCAGCAGAAGGCTCACGGTAATGTCAAGGTCCACGTCTGCCTGGCCAAAGCCTGGGCCAAGATTGCCCTGAGCTTGGTTTACTAGGCATCTCCCTGCAGAGGCATCAGTGGTGGAAAAACCTGAAATGGAGGAAAAGGATTCTGTTGATTTCCATTGGTCTCATTCATCACCACCCACTAGCAGCTCTGCCGGAGCCAAAGCCTGTGGCCCGGCTACAAAGGAAAGGTTTCCTAGCACAGCAACAAGGGGAGAGCTCTCCAGGCCACCCTTCTGGGCTGAGGCAGCTGGTACTGCTAAAGAGGCACTTTCCTTTGTGCAATTTAGTTCTGCCAAAAAGCCCTTCTTTGTCGATAGGATGGAGATGATGCTTTGGTGTCGGCCAGCATCAGAAGCTAAAAATCTAAAAGCATCCGTCCCATGCACAATGGCCACGTCTCTACCAGCCAAAGAGGCAAGAGTGGACCTGGTCAGGGAGAAGACGATGCATCTTCCCCTTTCTCCTGCTCTGTTATGCTAGAAGATGGGCTTGCAAAATGGCCCAGCCAGTTGGCAGGGGAGATTACTGTGACACTTGTTTTCAGGAAAATAAGGGAAGTCGTGCAGACAATAACAATTCTTTTCTCCTGGACAATTAGTTGGAGAATTGGGATCACACCTCCAAAATGATGGTTTAGAGATAATGTTTTTGAAAGCTAGTTGCCTATATGCATACCAGGGATAGGGAGGGGCTGTTTAAATTAGAGTGGCTCCCTAACAGACACTCGAATTACAATGGCTTACTGTTACATTAAGCACCTCATTTTTTAACATGGGCATTGGAGCACTTTAACTGAAGCTTACTCAATGAACTTTAGTTAAAGCACCCCCACAGCCATTTTAAAATGTGGCGGGAGGTGGGGGGGGCACTTAATACATATGACAGTGAGGCAAGGCTGGAGCGTTTTAATTAGAAAGGGGAGCAGACTCGATTAATGGAGCCTGCTCCAACGGGTTCGAATTAGAGCGCAAACCAGCACGTCTATAGGCTGCCCTAGTGCTTCAGCTTAGGTAATGTATACAGAGACACCTCACACCACCCACCTGGCTGCAAGGGGGACAGAGTCAGAAATACCTGGGGATGGAAGGAGGCCTTTCCCAGAGCATCTAACACAGTCTCCGAGGATTGGAGGCATGTCAGTGTTCAGAGGCTGAAGGCTTGATCCTGACCTGATATCGATCACCCAAGCTACAGTCCAGGCCACCAAGTAACAGTGGTTTGCACAACTGAAAATCTGGCTCTAGAAGGGCTGATTTGAGATAGTCCACCTCTTCCTTGTGCTTCCAAGAAGGGGTGTGGGACTAGAGATTAGGCATGGAGAACATCATGGGGCTCTTACCTCTGCCGGGTAGATTCAGGTCCATGATTTCCATCGTTCAAAGTCGGCTTAAACAAGCTTTCCTTCTCTAACGCGCTGAGCAGCTCCTACCACAAAGGCGTCCGGAGTCACTCAAGGCTCCAGGTCCAGGACCCAGGAAAGAGGTGAGCCAACAGCCTTTGTGATGGGAGCACCACTATGACAACTACGTGACCATGCCCTACCTCATAGGTGGCTGCTGACCAGTGAGGGGCTGTGTATCATGGAAGCTTTCACAGGGCTGCTTAAGGCTCCAGATACAAGTGTCCCCAGAGGAGGGTAAATTGACTTACTTAGCAACAGCAAGGTCTGTGATCTTAGGTGCACTATGTCTCAGTTCCATATCAGGGACGTTATGCCAAAGTTTGCCGTGCTATTAAGGCTGGCGGTGCGGCATCTTACAGGGTGCCGAGCACAAACACCAGTCTTCTAAAATAATGCCTGCTAGTGGCAGGTCAGGCATACAGCATGTGCAGCCGTTTCCCTTGATTATTGCATGTTTCTGGCTTGAACGTCAGAAACAGACATCACCCTTTCCCTCCTGCTGCAGGTGCTCACCCGCTCTGGAAACCTGGCCATCCTCTTAACTCATGCCCTCTCTTCAGATGGAAAGAAGGAAGGAAGTCTGGTTTGGTGTCTGGGGCTAGGATTCCCCTCTTCAGGACCTGGATTAAAATTCTTGGTTCACTTCACACAGAGCTCTGGGGACAGGTGTCAGTCCTGCCTTGGGACTGGTGTGAAACAGCACTCTGGCGTGTCGATCTCAATCAGAGCCTTGTTGTTGCTGTCTCTAGTCATAAAATACATGAGGTACAGTGCATGTTAGCTCCCACATCATCTGATCTGCCCTTTGGATCTCCCAGTCCTCGGAAGGAGGTGAGCATTAGAGGCCTCTATTAGTACCTGGCTGTCCTTCCCTCCTTGTGAAGCGGGGGTGAAAGGCAGCGCACGAAATCCCACTAAAGGCAATACATCCTACACATGTGCTACTGGCATTTCTCTCTTATTTAGTAGTGTCATTTGTCCTTATTTTCTTTGTTGGACTAGAATGGCAACAAGTTCCTTTGACCTGGAAATATAAGTAAAAGTGCAAGGTCTCACCATCAGCCACTTGGCCTACTGCCTGCCCCAGGACCGTATGTAGTTTAGTGAAGCTTTGACTTTGCTCAGAGGGATGGGCAGGATCCAGACCCACCCAGCATGGGAGCTGCAGCCACCGACAACAAATGGTGCCCGGGGACGAGAGACAGGAGATGGGGTACTTAGACTATCACTCAGACCAAGGCAGCAGCTTTCCCAGGTGTGTAGAGGTGCCCTCAGTTGGGCTGGCTGGGCAAATGCAAACATGCACTTCTCGATCAATCCATAGCAGCACTGAGCTGCTCTTCTCAGGGAAACAAACTTCACCTCATGTAAACCCATGTATTTTGATACAAACCAAAATAAAGCAGTCTTTCCTGCCCAAGTGCAGGGGGGCTGGACCCGATGATCTTATAAGGTGCCTTCCAGCCCCTAACATCCATGAATCTATGAAAAAATAACAAAAATAAACACAACCTGTATTTTTTACCTTGCTTTTTCCTCTGTTCTGACACAGGGTGACCATGAGTTTCTCCCGATCCCACAGAAAGCAAACGTGGCAAAATGTCTGTAAAAGAAACAAATTTCAACCCTTACTTTTGTCCCCAAGGAGGGGGAATAACTTCACAACCCCAGGAGAGCAACTGGTGGTGGATCAGCTTGGGTCCCAAACCACATGTGACTGAAACCTGCCACATGGCCAGCATGGGCTGGTTGTTTCAGACCTTGCTTTTTCTGATACACCAGTGTTTTTACAGAGAGATCATTAACACACAATCCATATCTCACCGTGACTTCCTATGGGATGGCAAGGCACCTGCAATGTTTGCTGCAAGGGAGATGTGTGAGATCATCACCGCTCATGCTCACGTTTGAGTTTGCCCTATTTGCCCAGCAGTAAAATCACAGTGACTTATGGCCACAGGGTTTCTGCAGCAGGATGGCGAATGGGTGTTAGCTACCTGCAGTGAAAGCACATCTTTTTTGCAATTGGAGCTGTAGCACCTGATAGGGCTGGCTTTAGTAGAAGCTACCTTGTCTGGGTAGTGGTGCACAAACTGGCACAGGCTGACAAATGCTTGCCCTTTCATTCCTCCCGTGATGCCACCACTTTCTTGACATATAATGCACCTGCTGACAGCCCTGGAATTTAAGCTTTTGGTAGATCTTTTCCTCCACGGTCCCATGCTGTCCCCATGTCCCAGCTTCAAAAGTCTCCCTTAGAATGGTGGCCGGAGGCAGTGTTCCTCCTGCTGAGTGTGTGGTCGGAAAGTCTGCCTCGCTGTCACAGTCACTTGAAACGTCCTCGTCCCCTGTGAACTGTCAGGTCTGAAGGCCAATGTCCTGGGGAGGGAGCTCACTGGAGTCCTCAGAGACTCGTACTTTCAAGCAAGCTACGTGCTCAGGGAAGGGAAGCCTCTCCAGGTCAGGGTGAAGGTGGCCCCTTGCAGGGAGATGTGGGTCCTCAGAGGAAGGGTTCAAATGAAGACCCTCTGTCAGCACAGTCACCTGAAGGAAGGCCTCTTGTTGGCACCTGTCCAGCTCCATGTTACGTTGCTCGTATCCTTCCGCTGGATATCTAGAGTCTCCCAAGGAGGAGCTGTTTGAAAGGAGGTTGTCTCGCTGTCTTGGAAACCCAAGGTGTCCTCCTCAGTCTCCCTCCAGACAAAATGAGAGAACTCACACCCTTTAAGGTTGGGCACAGACCCTCTGTCCCGCTGGGAGAGTCCTGATTCAGATTCTTGCTGAGGGCTTGTTTCTCCTCTTCTGTGATACCAGCTCTTCCACAAAGAAGTCTTCCTCATTAGGTTTCTTCTCAAGAACCAATGGCAGAGGCCTTAGAGAAGAAAAAACCTAGTGGGGAATGAGATTTGCAGGTTAGAGGGATTTTTTTTCTTTGATGTTTCTTAAAGCCAAGGCAATAAGTATGCAACATGCCAGCATCACAGCCTTAGAGAACAACTCTGATCATGGACCGATCCGTAATGGAGCCCCAGCAGGATACAGTGGAGTTATGCTAATTTACATATATGCTTGCAGAGTGCCCAGCCCATTTTGAAAGCCTTAGTCCATGCAGGTGAGTGTTACTGCACGATCCGTAATGGAGCCCCAGCAGGATACAGTGGAGTTATGCTAATTTACATATAAGCAGAGTGCCCAGTGCAAGGAGACTCCTTTCTGAGCAAAGCTGCCCAGTTCCAGCAATGCAAATGGCAAGGAGTAGCTGGAGCATCCTATCTGACTGGCTCGCCCATTCTAAGTGCCAAGCATCTTTCTCTCCCTGCCCGCCTTTGCTATTAGAAAGACTTGCAGGGGCTTAGCAGCAGGATTGGACCCCCATCTTCCCCAATCTTTTCAGACCGAAGCTTGAGGTCTCTTCATGCTTGTTCTCACCAATTTGTGATGAGAAGCTGCAGCTACAGGATGGTTGTGGGGTTAAGCAGGTCATGGCCACTCTGCCGTCATTCCATGACTTTCCTTGGCCTCATTTGGACAGTGGGTGTCCCATGATATGTAAAAAATCTAATGCTCAATTTAATATTAATTTTGAATGGGGTAACTAAGTCGTTGATGTGACTATGATGTGACTTAGTCCTTTGGCCCATTTTGAAAGCCTTAGTCCATGCAGGTGAGTGTTACTGCACAGATGAGTCTCAGGGGAGGCTTAAGTGCCAGTTTATAGCCACTGCCTGTGTGTAGCCCCTCAGACAGCTGCGAACTTTTCAAGAGGTGTGGTCTCCGGTACAGTTTAACCCAGGTCCACTTGGCCTCGTGATGCCCATGAGCCAGCTTTGATCCTGAGGATGAAGCAAGAACCTGAAAGGCATGGACTCACTTGATACTTCTTCATAAGGAGTTGCACAGTCTGCAGGTTGGTGCCATGATCAGTGGATTTCGCCAGGGGGAGCCTCTCCTGTACCCAGAGCTAAAAAGCAAAAGCAGAGAATAGGTAGCTGGCGGAGCTGTCAAAGTAGCCTGGGATCCACCACTCTAGCCACAGAACAACTTGCAGATGCCAACCATTTTTGTTTAAACAGACCACAAGCCTTTCCCACCCTGCTTTGGAGGTCTGACCCAACAGGGCCACCCCTATCAGAGGACCCCAGAAATTGCAGCTCCCTGAGCCTCTGTCCAGGGAACAGCTGCTTGAAGGCAGATAATCCCTGCTTCCCAAGTGCTGGTCTGGGCCACCCCCCATTCACCCCTTCTGCTGCTGAACAGCACTCAAAGATTTTGACTTCATTGTTCTGTGGTTACACAGCACCATTAAGGCAACCATATTTCTAGAGTGTCAAAATGGAATATTACCCTCCCCTGTCCCATGGCACGTTCAGCTATCTCCAAGCTCTGGTCTCAGCTGAGCAGTTTACATAGTGGGGGAGGGGAAGAAGGGAGTCGGGGTGTGTAAAACAGCCCCTTTTTCAACATGTGCCCTGGGCATCCCATTTCAAAATGAACAAGACTGCATTTAACCAAACTGATATCCCTGCAAGCAGGGAGAAGCAAACAGGACAGTTTGCAAGCGGTTCACTGGGAACAAGAGTAGGAAGGGAAAGAGGCACCAGGCGTTACGCCCTGCTCTGGGAAGGTAAGCCAGGGTTGCTTATGCATTTGGCTTGCTGAGGGCTGTTTGGTGGGTTTGCGTGCTTAGGTGTGTGCTCTGAGCAGCTGAGTGGGCCGATCGCTGATTGACTGCTGCCTGGGTTTGAAAAATGTCCCTAACAAAGGGTCCTAGCCAGGCCCAGGAGAGGTATATAAGGAGACAGTCCAAGTGACCAGAGAAAGCAAACAGGCCAGTTTGCAAGCAGTTCACTGGCAGCAACAGGAGGAAGAGGAAGAGACACCAGGCACCAGATACTGCTCTCGGCAGGTAAGTGAGCCAGGGTTGCCTGTGTGTCTAGCTTGCTGAGGAAACTGATGGGCAGGATCCCCTGGGAGGCCACTCCAAGGGGGAAAGGAGTCCAGGAGATCTGGTTGTATTTTAAAGAAACCTTACTGAGGGTGCAGGAACAAATCATCCAAATGTGCAGGATGAATAGCAAATATAGCAGGCTACCAGCTTGGCTTAGCAGAAAACTCTTCAGGTGAGCTTACACACAAAAAAGAAGCTTACAATAAGTGGAAGCTTGGACAGATGACTAGGGAGTAGTATCAGAATATTGCTTGGGCATGCAGGGAGAAAATCAGAAAGGCTAAAGTGCAACTGGAGGGTCATGAAAGATTTCTAAAAATATGTTAGCGATAACAGGAAGGTCAGAGCATGTGTTGGTCCCTTCCTGAATGGAGGGCAGATAATGAGGAAAAGGCTGAAGTACTCAACGCCTTTTTGACCTTGATCTTCACAGGCAAGGTCAGCTCCCAGACAATTGTACCATGCCGCAGTTTGGGGAGAAGGTGAGTAGCCTTCAGTGGTGAAAGAACAGGTTACAGACTTTAGAAAATGGAAACATGTACAAGTCCACGGGGCTGGATGCAATGCATCGGGGGTGCGGAGGGAGTTGGCTGATGTGACTGCAGAGCCGCTAGCCATTATCTTTGAAAACTCGTGGCAATCAGGGGAAGGTCTTGGATGATTGGAAAAGGGCAAATATAGTGCCTATCTTTAAGAAATGGAAGAAGGAGGATCCAGGGAACTACAGACTAGTCAGCCTCACCTCAGTTGCTGGAAAAATCATGGAGCAGGTCCTCAAGAAATCCATTCCTAAACACTTGGAGAAGAAGGTGATTAGGAACAGTCAGCATGGATTCATCAAGGGCAAGTCATGCCTGACCAACCTGATTGCCTTCTAGGATGAGATACCTGGCTCTGTGGATGCAGGGAAAGCAATGGACATGATGCCCCTTGACTTTAGCAAAGCTTTTGCTATGATCACCCAATTAGAGGAGGTTAAACCGATCATTTTAAAAGATATTTAACCTTGCAGTTGAGATAAACAGGCAGGTGACCACATAAATGCGATGATGAATGGACTGTGAGATGGATAGAAAGCTGACTACATTGTTGGCCTGTCTTCATAACCTCAAGGTTAGACTGCTGCAATGCATTGTACACAGAGCTAGCCTTGAAAACTGGCTGGAAGCTGCATCTGATGCAGAATGTGGTGGCCCACCTTCTGAATGGGGTAGGCTGCCAGAAGCACATAGCTCCTGTCCTGCAGAGTCTTCACGGGCTCCCAGTAGCTTTCTTTGCACAAGTTAAGGTGCTAGCTTTGACCTATAGGGCCCTAATGGCCTTACATACATAAGGGACTGCCTTCCCCCTTATACCTCAATGCAGTCCATAAGAGTTAACTTCCTGCAAGTACCATCAGTATGCCAAGCCCGCTTGGCAAAAAATGCACAGGACATTGTTCTTGGCAGCTGCTCCTCAGCTCTGGAATTCCCTCCCTCTTGAGGCCTGCAACAGCCTGAACATCTTTCAAAAGCCCTGCAAGAACTTCTTATTTGGGCAGGCATTTAGCAACCAAAGCTAGGCTGAGATGTTGGCTAATTGATTCTCTGCTTTATTTTGCTATTTTATAGTATTTATTCTAGTGGCTCTTTTATGTGTTGGTCTGTTTTTCTTACCACTCTGAACCTTTGTTGGAAAAGGCAGCATATACATCCCATAAATAAATACAAACAAACAAATAAATAAATAAAATGCCAACATACAGAAGCATGTGTATGGAGTCTGGAATTTGCCTTATGTATGAGGACAGATGCGGAGGGGTCAAAGAACTCACCAACAAGTAAAGAATAGAGTCATATATTTTCTACTATCTGTAGTAGAGTTATGTTGGCTGAGGACGTGAACTTTCCATGCACCCGCCAACAGCTTGCCCCTGGGGCCTCACGGCTGAGGACGAGCAAAACTTGGGGGCATCCAAAGCCCAAGCCTCCAGGTTTGGGCCTGCACATAGGATGTCTGCTAAAAGATTTGGAAACATCTGAAGCCCCAGGTGGGATGGAGGATGTTTGCTGGTAGTAGGGCCACTTCTGGTTCTTGACTGACTCACGGATTTGGAATTGATTTGGCCAGTTTGGATTCGAACAGGAAAAATTATCTTAAAAAAACAAACCAAACAGACAAAAACATTGCTATGCTGGCAAAACTTTGGAATGTGGGCCAGGATTTAAGTAAAACGCAGATCTTTTGGATCATTTGCTTCTTTTCCCCCCAACTTCCCAATAAAGTTAAAAAGAATTATTTTAGCTTATTTTCCAAGCTTTGTTTCTTAGCAGGGTCCCAAACTGTTGAGATCCAACCTAGAAAAAAACCCTCTATTTTAAAGACAGAGACATTATATATGCAACTTTGCTCAATGATCCATATCAGGGAGTCCCTTCCTAGCAGCTGCCTGGCAACTGCAAAGCACTTTTTCTGAAAGTCAATGGGATAACGTAGTATAGGCTGGGCAGATCTATGCACTAGACAACTCTTGAGCATGGAAAGGATGCTGCTATACTGGCTGCTTTGGAGAAAAGTAGGTGCATTATGCCTCTTAGGAAACACTGGGTCTTCTGGGAAATGGGAATGATGGCAGTGTTAGGCTGGGAAGTGCTAGTGTTTGCCCTCAGATTTAAAGGCAATTCTAAATTTCATTGAGGCCATGCACACAGGTTGAAAAGGAGGAACAATCCAGCTCCTCCATGTGATAAAGGCAGCTGCAAGCTAGGGAAGCCACCATCCAAGGGTTGCCTTAACAGCATGTTAGGGCTTAAACCATGTGGATGTAAGTATTTCTGTGGTTGCAAATGCTGAGGTTATGATCAGGTTAACCACTAGTGCGTGGTACAGGTGGGAGTTTTGAGAATTATCATGGGAGGAAGCACAAAGATAAAGTTTCCTGCATATGGGTAAATCACTGGAGAGTTAGATCAAGAGCATTTCTGAGGAGCCACCTGTTTCCATTGCATTTAGGGAACCAGGACTGGGCGGGTATTCTTGGACAGAACTACAATACTCCAAAAATATCCCTGACTTAGACCCTAGTTTTCACAGACATTAGGGCTGGAAGGACCCTCATAAGATCATCGGGTTCAGCCCCCTGCCCAAGGGACAGGAAGTCAGCTAGAGTCAAAGGATCCAAGCAAGATCCATCTGTTCTTCCTCCTGGGCACCATCATGCTAGGCACTCAACACAGTTAAACTGCTCAGGCCAATGGAGAATGACACATTTCTCACTCAGACCACAGTAGCAAATACTTTCAAGGAGCTAGGCAGTGACCAGAGGTCCTGTGAGAAGGCACAAAATATCAGGAGCTGCAAAGGGCCCATGCGGTCTTTTGATAAGCTCATCGTTTCATCCTCTAGGTCCTGATTGAGCTGGTACTTGGCTTTGGAAGACACCAGCTTCTTCCTCTTCATCTCCAAGGGCTCCAGCAGGTCCAGGAACCTCCTCTCAATGCTGCGCTGCTGGCCATCAACTTCAGGCTTATCCCCTCTGAGGGGAGGGGCCTGTGGCAGCAGTTCTTCCATCTCTTTCTGCAGGCAGAGCGGGTTCTCAGGGATCTTTACTTGCTCATCAAGTCTCTGAAAAGAAAAGTTTGCAGTTGGACACACCCAGCCTGGTCCAAGCAGCCATGGGGGCATGGTTGGCTACTGCCTAGAGATGGCTTAGTATTTCCTCTCATTGCTGTGGTTTTTCAAGAAAAATTGGGGTCTTGGGAAAAAGAAGTCTGCTCTCCATGAATTTTTTTCTTTTTGATAAGCCAAAAAGCTGAAATCTGGAATATTTCTGCAATGCGATGCTGCGGCTAGTAAAGCGACCAAAACGCTGGCTTGCATCCATAGATGCTTCTCGAGGAAATCCCGGGACGTCATTCTCCCCTTGTACTCGGCCTTGGTGAGGCCGCAGCTGGAGTACTGTGTCCAGTTTTGGGCTCCACAATTCAAAAAGGATGTGGAGAAGCTTGAGAGAGTCCAGAGGAGAGCCACGCGCATGATCAGAGGTCAGGAAAACAGACGTTACGATGACAGGCTGAGAGCCATGGGACTCTTTACCCTGGAAAAGCATAGGCTCAGGGGTGATCTGATGGCCACCTATAAGTTTATCAGGGGTGACCACCAGGATCTGGGGGAACGTTTGTTTACCAGAGCGCCCCAAGGGATGACTAGGTCGAACGGTCACAAACTCCTGCAAGACCATTTTAGGCTGGACATAAGGGGACAACAAAAAGTCCTTTTTCAGATATGTGGGGAGCCGGAGGAAAAGCAAGGGCAATGTTAGACCCCTGCTAAACCAGATGGGGCAACTGACAACTGACGCCCAGGAAAAAGCCAACCTATTAAATAGGTACTTTGCGTCAGTCTTTCATCAGTCACACGGGATGCCCATGCCTGCTATGGGACAGGGAAATCTGGGTGAGGGGGATCCCCTACCCTCCATCAATGCTGACCTCGTGAAGGAACACCTTGAGAAGCTGGATACCTTCAAGTCAGCTGGCCCTGCAATCTGCACCCCAGGGTACTCAAGGAGCTGGCGAGTGTCATAGCCCAGCCCCTGGCACGGATCTTTGAAAACTCCTGGTGTTCTGGTGTAGTGCCTGAAGACTGGAAGAAGGCCAATGTGGTGCCGATCTTCAAGAAAGGGAGGAGAGTGGATCCGGCTAACTACCAGCCCATTAGCCTGACTTCTATCCTGGGGTAGATCTTGGAAAAGTTTATTAAGGAGGCCATCCTCGAGGGACTGGCCCAGGCTAACATTCTAAGGGACAGCCAGCACGGGTTTGTTGCGGGTAGGTCTTGTTTGACCAATCTCATTTCCTTCTATGACTAGGTGACCTATCACCAGGACAAGGGAGAAGAGATTGATGTCATATATCTTGACATCAAAAAAGCTTTTGATCTGGTATCCCATGATCACCTCTTGGCCAAACTGCCCAGTTGTGGCCTTGGCTCCACCACGATCCGCTGGCTGGGAAATTGGCTTCGTGGTCGGATCCAGAGGGTTGTGATTGATGGCAGTCACTCATCATGGTGCCCTGTGACCAGTGGGGTCCCTCAACGCTCTGTCCTGGGACCCATACTGTTCAACATCTTCATTAACGATGTGGACATTGGAGTCGGGGTGGACTGGCCAAGTTCGCCGATGACACCAAACTTTGGGGCAAAGCATCCACGCCAGAAGATAGGCGGGTGATCCAGGCTGACCTGCACAGGCTCAGCAAATGGGCAGATGAGAACCTGATGGTGTTTAACACCGATAAATGCAAGGTTCTCCACCTTGGGAGGAAAAACCTGCAGCACCCTTCTAGGCTCGGCAGTGCTACGTTGGTTAGCACTACAGAAGAAAGAGACTTGGGGGTCATCATTGACCACAAGATGAACATGAGCCTCCAATGCGATGCTGCGGCTAGTAAAGCCACCAAAAGGCTGGCGTGCATCCATAGGTGCTTCTCGAGCAAATCCCGGGACGTCATTCTCCCCTTGTACTCAGCCTTGGTGAGGCCGCAGCTGGAGTACTGCGTCCAGTTTTGGGCTCCACAATTCAAAAAGGATGTGGAGAAGCTTGAGAGAGTCCAGAGGAGAGCCACACGCATGATCAGAGGTCAGGAAAACAGATCTTATGATGACAGGCTGAGAGCCACGGGACTCTTTAGCCTGGAAAAGCGCAGGCTCAGGGGTGATGTGATGGCCATCTATAAGTTTATCAGGGGTGACCACCAGGATCTGGGGGAACATCTGTTCACCAGAGCGCCCCCAAGGGATGACGAGGTCGAATGGTCACAAACTCCTGCAAGACCATTTCAGGCTGGACATAAGGAAGAATTTCTTTACTGTCCGAGCCCCCAAGGTCTGGAACAGTCTGCCAGCAGAGGTGGTTCAAGCACCTACATTGAACACCTTCAAGAGTAAATTGGATGCTTATCTTGCTGGGATCCTATGACCCCAGCTGACTTCCTGCCCTTTGGGCGGGGGGCTGGACTCGATGATCTCCCGAGGTCCCTTCCAGCCCTAATGTCTATGAAATCTATTCATATCCTCATTAAAGCTCCCTCACTAAAGGTGTAATTCATTTTCCTGAATTCTCTATTCCTTTTCATGGGTTTTGGGTAGACTGCATCTCAATGAATGAATTGAAGGAATTCATAGATTTCATAGATTTCATAGACATTAGGGAATTATTCTCACTTTTGGGGTGTATAATGTATGTGCCTGAGCTGGTAGTGTGAGTGTCTATGCCTAATAGGGTTGTATGCACCTAGCGAGTGTGTGCTTAATTGATTTTTATGTGTGCATGTGCAATTGTACACACCCTCCTGTCTAAAAGCACAATATTGAGATCCTGAGCGTTGGCCTGACCCCTCAGGGCAACAATAGGACCTGGGAATTCCAGAAGCCCCCTACCAAGGCCTCATCTCCTCCCAGTTCTTGAGCTCAAAGACTGTACGGAAAGGCTGGAGGATCCCAAATGGACAACTCTGGATGTCAATCCAAACTCAAGGAGACTGGCAAACCTTCCAAGTTGGACTCTTGCTGGGTTATTGGCTTTCATCACCTCAGTTGCCTGAGGCATGAGGGAACCCTCCCATCCCAGATAGCCCTACCCGGTTTGGCTGGCTGCAACAACAGCTCTGAAAGCCATCCTGTACCTTCAGCAGGAGGTGCTCCCACTGCACATTGTCCTGGGACGTCTCAGGATTTCCTGAAGGTGGGAGGCAAACAAGAAGGATGTTACTGTTGTAGGCACTGAAGAAGTGTCCTCGCTGCCTCCCTGGGCATAAAGTCTTTGGAAGCTCCTGCATCTCCACCTGGTCACCTCCCCGGATCCCGAGATCACAGGCCTTGCGCTCTAGTACATAGCATGCTGGCATGTCTGGAAGTTGTGCACAACCAGTCCCAGCAGAACAGGCCGTAAGGGGAATAGAGGGTGCTCAGCACCTCACGGATGTGCTCGGCACAGCACAGTACAGGACTGGGCTTCATAGAAGGGCAAAGTGCAGGGAGGTTTCCTCTGGCAACAAAAACCTCCCACGTGTGCAGGGAACAGCAGAAGAGCAGTTGCTCTGGTGGAGCCCTTCACGGGCAAACCCTTCCCTGGGTCCCATCAACCTCAATGCTGTCAAGCCCCTGGATTTGCCCCGTGAACACGAGTAGAAGCTCTCAAGCATGCGATGCTGCAGAAGGGGAATGGTACCACGCGGGGCTCCAGGAGGCTGCAACCGGATGGGACATGAGAGGATGGCAAGGGAGGTTCTGGCACAGGAGCAGGCAGGCTGAGATGTTTTCCCTGGTTACCAGCTCAGCTTGGATTGCTGTTTGGGAAGCACAGTGGAGGCTGTGTGCGGAAGGGCGCTGACACTTCTTTTCTCTCATCTGCCGAGAGGGTGGGATGTAGCAGCATTGTGGAAAAGTGATGATAACGTCTGGCTTTTTGTCCCACGTTGCTCTCGCCCTTAATGTACTTTGCACTTGACATTCAAAAGGGTCATGGTCTGAATTCAGTGGTGATATTAGTAGCATTATAAGGACCCCAGTACTGGTGTCTTCTATCCTGGCTTTTCTTGCTATTAGCAACACAAAGATATGCAGAAAAAAAGTGGGGAGGGGAGGTTCTACGTGAGCAACCTAAGTAAGTTACAATCACACTTGCGAACTGGGGGTGGAGGAGTTTGGTCACTGTATTTTTTTTCTGTCCCTGGCTTTTGCTTTATTTAAATTGACTGTATCAAAGACCATGGATATGTGTATTATTTGTGAGCTAATGAACAGACTCTCTAGTGACTTGCACTGCATTGTTTAAAATGAATCTGATTGCAGAAAGCAGGACTCTGGTTGCCACTGAATAATAGTAGAATTGTGACAGAAAATGCCAGGCTTTTCCCTGCAGTATTCACAATCATGTACAACTCCTGCCAGTGCAATAAGATGGGTTATGTCAATTTTAAGAGAATTGATAGTGATAGATCAATAACCAAAATTTCACCAGAAGGACTGAAAGAAAATAACTGATCTATTGACATATCTCTCCTGTTAGTGTTCAGATATAAATACTGCGTAAGAATGCCTAATTTAAATATTATATATTAAAAGGTGAGTATTTGTACATGTACACAAAGACAGCCATATATAGAAAGGCAATTAATGTGTGTGTGTGTGTGTGTGTGTGTGTGTGTATGTGTGCGCGCGTGTGTGTGTGTATACAGATATATATAAAAAAGAATTTGAGTAAGAGTAGTTATGCACTGGAAAATATTTTCTCGTGTGTTGCTGCTGTGGCAGGCGTGTGAATAAAATCTTAATTAATAGCGTGCAGCATATTTTCCAGCTGTTGTACCATCACTTCCTTTATACAACACTTTTCGGCTTGTACTTCTTTGCAAAACAGAGCTGTCGTTACAGTGACTGGTACATAATTTACATTTTTGAATTGGTTGCTTGAATTGTTTGCCATTCTCTACCTGGCCTGGTCTTCATCCACTCAAGTAGAGCAGAAACACTGCCAATTTCTGGCTGCAGGGTATCACAGTGATTTTGTTCTGCAAGTATTTTTGAATGTGCTGGAAACAGAATAGATAATACTAGGTGACTAGTAGTGTCCTGCTAAATGTTGATATGCTTAGTTTGCTTTTTTTACATTAAGGTTTTAAAGATACGATAAAATCAAACTGCTGTAAAAGAGGAGTCCTGATAATCAGATTAGTCTGTCACACAGAAATACTGAATATAAGTTCAGTCCTCTTCATTGTATCGTTGTTGACAAATAGTTCATATTATTAATGGTGAAGTATCAAAGGCTTTGGAGTTCACATAACCATTTGAAAGTTTGGATGAGTATGTAAACTAGTCAAACCTATTCTGTATTGAAAGGTCAGGCTGGAAATGTTGGGCAAAAAGGCTTTTGTGTGTTTGCTTCTGAGCCCAGCTGGAAATAGCACAAGAACAGCCCTTTTTCATGTGTTTTGGCACTTCCTGGCCTATCCCCGCTGGAAACTGGAAATGAGGAAGACAGTGTCCAGATTTTAATAGTTTGAGTCTTAACATGAATAAAATGAATAGAGTCTCTCCTGAATGTATTTGCACTCTACTCAGTCCAATCCAATACAAAAAACAAAGACTTGAAGCGTTAGTTAAAAATAAAGATACAGTAAAGAGATAGCAAGGGTCTGACTTTGAAGAAAGCAGTCTTCAAGCCAAAACTCCATGAATCTTTGAGAAATCAGAGTTTTGTTTGCTTATGGTTTATTCAATATGTTTATTAGAACCAGATACGTAAAATCATTCTATGTAGTGACTTAGAGCTACTGTGGCGACTCACCTAATTAGAAATCTGATGCGATAATCCTGCACACTTCAAGTCTTTGATACGTTTCTTAGATCCATGGTCCACATCTAAGTCATGAATATTACTTGAATATTAGGTTTCCAGTTATGTATTTTTAACAGCAAACAGTTGTGCGTTACCATTACCACCAACTTGTATAGAACCAATGAGGTTCTTTCCAGGCTGAGATGTGGTCATGTTAAGTGCAGTGATAATGTCACATTGCATTTGTTAGATTTATTATCTCAGGAGCTTAAGGAAAAAATAAAATGATATCTTGTATATTGAATAAATGAGATCAATACTAGGGGCCAGATTCTCTGGGCAAAAGTGGTCAGCGGAGCATTCCTGGTAGATAGAGTTTCTTGGGCTCTTGTAGGCTCAGATCGAGAGTTCTCTTTTAACAGACTACATCTTCCTGTGCTATAATGCCATTCCTGCTTCTTGCGTAAGGATATATCTAGATAAAAAAGGAATCTGGTTGTGTCATCCTTGGTTACCAAAATGGCTGTTTGAGGCCATAGACAACCAAAAGTAAAGAAGAAGAGCCATGGGCGACTGGTGCCTCCCGAGTCTGTGGGAGCTGTCAATTGCTGACTGGGGAGGGGGTCCCCCTTGCAGCTGATCGGGGGGTGTCCCCCAGCAGCCAATCGCCAAGCCAGTGGCAAAACCAGAAGTACACTTCTGCCGGCACTTCCGATTTCACGGATGGCGCTTCCAAGGGGCGCATGGCCAATCTCTCAGGGGGTGCACATGCACCTGCATTCACCCCCTACGCATCACCAGCACGATCAGCTGTAGTAGAACAACTGACCAAATAGTGATCAGTGGGCACTTCTACCTGAGATGCTTTACTGTGCAGTAGAACTAATTCTTGTGCAGTAAGCATCTGCATCTACACGTGCCTCGGAGAGTTTACTGTCTAGTAGTTTATTTGAGAGTAAAGTCCTCCTGAATGATTTGCATAGGTAGACATGCCTAGTATGCTATATTTTCTGACATATAAAACATACCTTTTCCAAAAAGCACAGCTCCTGGAAATTGGGTGTGCATTACAAGTGAGAAAATCTGGTAAGAGCAGAAACTTCTCCTGGGAGAAAGTAAGAGTAACTCTGTACAAGACCCACAGGGAAGCAGAACAGAGACCAGGCTAGGCTCCTGAGCTGCTCCTCCTCAGTTACTACAAGGAAAGATCTTTTTTTCTACATTCTGTTTCTCAAAAACAAGGTGTGTATCTTCTGTCAGGGTATGAGTATCCAAGAAAATAAGGTATTTAATGGAAATTTGAAAGCATCACATGTTTTCATATTTGTTTTTCATTTTTAGAAGGATTTACCATGATTTTCAATGCTGTCCAGCAGTCAGCTTGTTAATTAATATAGTTACTGTGTCTAATGGATTATTTTTACTTTCAAAATAAGGACTTCTTAGCATTAGATTTTCAAATTCGATTTTCATTATTCTGCCATGAGCATGACACAGCAGTGCACTATTGTGAATTAAAATGTAGAGATGAATCATGATAGCTACATTTGACTAATAAAATGATTCACATTTTGAATATGCTGAATATACATTTTGTCTATTTTAGGTTAAGAATTCTTTTTAATTGCACCTAGAACAGAATCACTCAGTGGCCAAGTTTCTGAACTTGGGCTCTGACTGAGTGTGTTATTTATGTATTTGGATTTTTGCTACTGTCCAACAAAAAAGCTTATATGCAATATTAGTTACCTTTGGAAACATTTCAAATAAATATATAAATAAAAACAGTCATCAGTTGCTTATGATAAAAATTAAACTCATGAGCAACGGCTAAAATTTACCTTGCCGTAAATTACTAACAGATTCCCACACCTGCGTATCTCATACAGCTTTCTGACAGAGAGAAGAGAGCCATTGCAGAATACTAACAAACTTAGGATGTGACAAAACACAGGGGGTGGCTTCATTTACCGGAAGCACTTACACTGATCACACTGTGATATATTTCTGTTATCATAATAATACTTATAAATCTTGGATTCCTCCTTGAAATCATTCCACATGCAGAACATCCTTTGACTTGGGGCTTGATCCAAATGTATTGAACTCAGGAGCATTTTTCAGTTGATTTCAGGGGGAACTTTTGACCAGTCCCATGAATTAGAATTGAACTGGAGTATTTGCATGGTTGGGTTCATTATTTGCACTTGTCAAGTCTGGCCTTATTCAGCAAGGCTAGGGCTTAATCTTAATGCCATGATTTGTCTTACTGAAGTCATGCTTTAAGTTTTTCACATACCTAAGTACTGTATTTAAGCACATCCTGTATTCTGATGTTGGTGACATTTATCTTATAAAGCTTTAAAAATGATTGAAAGCTAGACAAAGGTTTCATAAATGACATTGTTTAAAAGCACAGTGTTTTAGAATGTATTGGGTATTATCCCTCACACTTAGGGTTTTGCAAGGTGATTTTGATTTTTTTCTTCTACTTTTCAAGGGGCTCTTTCTTTGGAAGAAAAAAATCTTGAAAAAGTCTAGATAAATATATGCGAGGGGCAAGGATTTCTTAAAGTGATATCTTTTATTGGACCAACTGTGTAGTTGGGCTAGAGTTAAACAAGCTTTCAAATGCAAGCCATTCTGCCTCAGAATAAACTTTGCACTCCATATCCTAATTGTATTTTTTTGCTTACTGTAAGAACATATGAAAACATGTCAGTGTAAAAACAATACTTCAGGCAACGCTCAAGATATATAGCCATAGATATATATCCAGAAAGTCCCTACTACATATCTCCCACCATCCATGTGGAGGACGAGGTAAGTTCCTCCTATCCCAGCCTCTTTGAAAGCCCTCCACAATTCTAGACTTAGCACTTAGCAATGAACAGGTCTACTATTCATACTGGGGGCTGGCAACATACAACGTATGGAACCACTGGATTTGGCCTGCGGAGCCAGGGCATTACCTTTGCCCATGCCTGTGCTGGGGTGGGCCATGAGGGACTGCATCTGCATTGCCACCATTTCTCCCCACCTTCCCACATCCTCCTACCTCTGTCCCCAGCTGCAGCTTGGGTGCAGCTTCCAGGTGGTAGGGAAGAGAGTTGGGCCTGGGCAGCTTCCAGCTGCACCCACACTACAGGCAGCAGGTGTTGGGAGAAGTGGTAGAGGTGGTGCAGGCACAGCTTCCAGCTTCCTAGCCTTAGCCCTAAACATGGCATTGCAGAGTTCTCCACAGCTGTACTTCCTCATCAGCCACGCAGTGTTGTGGGGGAGCTGGGAGAGGTGCCAGGCCCCAGCGGGGGCACAGGAACTCCCCCATACACACTCTGTCGCTGATGATGTGCCAGTGAAACCACCCAGCTTGTGCCAGACTTGGGGCAGGTTGTTCTAGCTTGTATATTAGAAAGGTTGCCAGCCCCTGATCTATACTATCTCTCTCAGTAACCGACAAGGAATCCTCAGTTGTACCTTTGTCTGAGTCTCTGCACTGTAAACCACCCTTTAGATCCCCCGGTATATTTGGCTTATATATTTACTGATTCACTAATATAGTTGGCTTCAATGGGATTGCTTGCACTTCAAAGCTTGCTGGTTGGGGTCTGAATGATGGGATGGGTTAAAACAGAAGTTCTGTGAAATGAGAGAAAGAATCCAAAAATACTGAAGAGGGCCAAGCATCATAGATTCATTAAGATTCAATTAGGGACTTAGCACAACATAGGAGAATTGATTTGGAGAACATGTTGATTTTGAGGTTGCATTTTTGTTTAAATGGAGAAAGAACAACTAATAGTACTGACAGCTCTTTATTACTAACTATCTTCTAGGACATGATGATAATTTGTCTGACCTGTAGATTGCCTACGGGTAATTCTAGCAGGGAAGACATATCATTTGTAGGGCAATTGAAAGCTAGGCAAGATAGATGATTTAAGCAGGCCATATGTTTAAAGAGAAGCTGACCAGCAATACCGAAACTTGAAAATACAATCAGACATCCCTTTAAATAGCAGTCTTTGTTCAGTTTAAGGTGTGGAACATCACCTTCTCAATGTTGCTCATTTTTGGGAGCAGTGAAAGTTAGTACTAGTTACTTTACTGCAGGCAGGAGTGAAAATGAGAAGAACACTGTGAAAGAGAAAGCAGTAGTATCCAGTGCAAGGAATTCAGCAGGTGAGAGGGGAAGGACAACATGATGAGCAGCAGCAATGCACTCAGTACTTGAATTGGATGGGAAGGTTTCCCCATCCCAGGAAGACATTAGACAGTGCAAAGATTTTCCTATTCCTTATTTGGACAAACAACTGTTGAAATTGTCCATGAAAGACTAAAGGGTACTTTAGCATAGCCATGGTTTAAAGATCCACCTGAGTTATAACTGGGAAACCCAGGATCATTTGAAGCAGGGAGCTGACCCTGGGAGTACTATATGCCTGCTGCCTGTTTGAGCCAGCAAGCTATTTGGGGTAGTGTATTCAAGTTGTGTTGGAGGCGGGATGCAGTGAAGGGGGAAAAACAAGAGAGAAAGGGAAAGAGAGACTGTATAGCTCAGTAATTAGGGCAGTCACTGGAGATAGAAGAGACCTAAGTTGATGCCCTCCCACCTCTTAGGTGATTGTTTTAATTCAGTAGTTCTTAATGTTTTTAGACTTCAAGGGCACCCTTTGGAAAATGCCAGCTCTTAGTTTTCACTCAGTTTTTGAATAAGAAAAAATTCTAATAGAGAAATTCTTCTGCTGCCAAGAAAGACCACAGCAGGTCAGCATATTTCTATACTATTTGAAATCCCTGGGTTTATCTTGTGAATTATTTGTAGGTGCACACCTGACAGTGCTAATGTGGCATGGCACTCTGTGACTCCCTTAACAGGATCTTGAGGCACGCCACGGTGCTAAAATGCTTCAGTTGGGAATCACTGTTGTTCTGTCCTCCAAGGAGGGATTTTTTCCCCTCTCTCATTCTGACTAAAAAAATTGATCCTGAATCCGAGAAACCCTTCCTGATAGAAATGTAATTGAAACGGATATATCTAGAAAAAGTTTTAGTTTTGATGAATCAACTGTTTAGATGAAGAAATCCCAGGCAGTTGTAATAAGTACCTACCCTGATGACTGATTGCCATCATCTAGGAACATAGTAATCAGTCACCGGGTGGCCAGTCAACAAATAAGCACCAGTTACTTAGATGCTGTGAAATTCCTCTTATCATAAAAACCTCTCTGCTTTTTTTTCTTTCTCAACTTTCCTGATCCCTGTATCTTTAATTTTTAAATATCTTTCTATATATTTGACTATAGTGTTCTAAGAAGACGCCAAAGAATGTCATTCCATTTCTGTTCAGAAACAGCAGGACACTGACTACGAAAGCTTCCGGGCACTGTCAAACCAATGTACTTCAACCCCACAGGGATTTACCTCTAAGAGAGGTGATAGATTAGGGTTCATGGTAGTACTTCTGGAACTGTCAGTAAGGATGACAAAAAGTATTAATGTGTATTTTGGGGGTGACTTTTGAAACGATTTAGCTGATCTGAGGGTGCCTATACACATTCATTAATGCACAGTAGTTACTGTGCCTTTAGTTTAGTACGTGCTTAATGAAGTACTAACTAAATGCAAAGTAACTCCAGTTACTGACAGTAGTGTCAGTGCATGGGTTTTTTGTGGTGCTTACTGAGTCGTACCCTAATAATACTGCTCAGTAGCATGTTAGCATGGTTTTTAACTGCCACGCTGCAGCGCAGTGTTATTAGGCTGCTCCACAGTAAGCATCTCATGTAGGCGCACCCTGAGAGCAGCATTCCCTCGAAGCTGCGTGGTGTGCGTGGTTATGTAGGTGCTCTCATGCTGTGCTGCCAGGCACACCTGCTCGGCCACCCATGCCACGCAGCTTAGAGGGAACGCTGCCTGAGAGTACCAAACTAATTTCCCATAGGACAATACATGACAATCGGGTAATAACAGCTCTTGTTCACTGTTGAACTGGGTTGGTTTTAAAACTCAGGGCTACAAGATTGTTTATTCCATGGGTTACCTCCTAAATTCCTTCTTCTTTTAATATTTCTGGTGTTAGTTGAGTATACGTTGAGTCAAATCTACTAGATTAGAAGCTGAGAAATCCTACTGGGGTTGGGGCAAGAAGGAATCTATCCATCCCTTGTACTTCAAACATAGTCACAGCATGATTTCCAGGGGAAGGAAAAAGCTTGAGGCTTGAGGGGAGAAGGCAAAAATGGGAGAAGCCTTTCAGGTTAAATTTTGGGGACAAAGTAGCAGCAAGGACACGGAAGTGACTAAGAATGGAAAGGTAGAAGGGAAAAAAGTAGTGTTAAGATAGACTACATCCAATACAAGAACTGTACAGTGCTAAAAATGATATAAAAGCATGGAAGGTAACTTAAGGTTTTATATTAGAATGCGAGTCTGAAGCTGGGTCTGTGCAGCTTTATGATATGTGATGGGAAAAGACATGAAGGTTTATGGAGTCGGCACAAGCACGGAAATGCATGAACAAGTCCTTTTCCATCTCATTTCCACTCTCAGTTGTCACTAAACACTGTTTTTTTGTTGATAGTCTTTGGAGTCCGCTACCACTACTTAAAGCTCTCTGTAATGATGTCTTGATAAGAAGAGTGTATGCTCAGGCAGCTTTTATTTTCTTGACAGTTAATCACTCTAGGGCTACTATATTTCCAGGCTCAAAACAGAGGTCACCTATGCGGGGGGAGGGGGTGCGGGAGCCGGCGGAGGGAGAGGGGAAGAGGGGGAGGGGTGTCCATATATGGAGGGGTCAGTGATATGCCTGTGCCCAGCCTCTGCTCCTCACTCCTAAGCCCCTGCCCCCCAGCCTTGCCAGTGACCCTCACTCCTGACCTACAGCCTCCTGCTCCCCCCAGCACTGCCTTCTCTGTCTGCCTTTTTGTTGAGTTTGACTATGTGAGAATGAAGTTGCAAACGATCACAAAATGCAATGATCAGCCTACACCAGACCACATTTTTTCCTAACTTTATTGATATTTTTTCCTGTTTTTTCCAAAACAATGTTAACGTGTAGGTGTAATTTCCGGTGAGACTTTCCGGTTGCGGTGTGGCATGCAACTTGAGAGAAAAGAGTGTACTCTGGATAGAGCATTTGGTATTTTCATAAAAAACGAAGACCCTTTTTTGGGAGGAGCTGCTGTGGAGAAAAGAGAGCAGTCACTTAATATAGAGAAATAAAGCAAGGGTATGCAACGGTCATTTAGTCCAATGTCCTTCCTCAAGAAACAAGCCTCTCCTGTGGGCAGGATTTGCTTTGGTACAGGGAAACACCTTTGGATTTCTAATCCAGTCTTGTAATCACTCAGCCATTGCACTTAGCCCAAAAGGGAGTCTGCAAGCAGAGGGAATAAGCCACGTGTGCTATGAAGGTACGTGTTAGGGTGGGGCACTGATAACAAGCTTGACTGGATCCTGTGCCGTGCCCAGGCTCTGCAGAGTGTTGCGTTTGAAGGTCAGGCCTTAACTCTCTTTTTCCTGCAGTGTTACATGTGAAGATGGTAGGTAGGGCAGAAATGATGGTCTCTGGCTAGGTCAATGGATGTGGATTCAGGAGGTCTAGAGTCACTTGCTGGCTTAGCTACAGACTTCCTGTGTGACCTTGAGTACATCACCTGACGTAGCCAGTGTCACTTCCCCCTGCATACCTGTATCAAGCCCAGTTTCTTCTGAAATGGGAGGTATTTCTTCTGTCCGGCTACCGCCTTCAGCCAGCGTTTCCACCTGTTTCATGGAAAGAGTCAAAAAAAAAAAAAGAGTTAGGAAGGACTGTGTTTGATCTGTGCTCCTCAGGATTACAGCGCCACAGAATGAGGGACAGGCAGTGGTGATGGGGCTGTCCTGCCAGCCACGGGTCCTGGTGGTGCCATGAATGGGCAGGTGAAGGCCAAGCCCGTGGAGGGAAGGAGGGCCCCGTCTGTCCTACCTTGTGAAGTCAAGTGGGGAACAGTCTTCCATACAGAAGCCGCAGCCCAGCCCCTCCCCCGCCTCCCCTGCTTTCCCTCCTCCTCATAACGTCTTCACCATTTCTCTGCAATGTGACTCTCTTTCCTGCCTCCTCTTGCTGCACTTGCTAGCCCCTCCTGAAAACGCACCGTAGCTCTACCGCAGCCTTGGCTGTCTGCCCTCTATTCCCTACCAAAATATTAGATCTGAGACCTGAATGAAATGGTGAAGAGCCTGCAACATGCAAGGGGTCAGGTGGGGAGCCGAGAGACCTTTTGTGGCCACTTCCTGGGGTTTTACAAGATATTTACCTCGCACATATACAACGAGTCTTCTATAGCCCAGGCTTGGCGCACGTCGTCATAAAACCCTGTAAAGAAAAACACATCCACAGTCAGCTCACCTGGGACTCATTTCCGTTTTTATGACTGGTATTTTTAGCTGTTGTTTTAGCATGGCTGCAAAGTAGTGTCCTGCAAGCATTTGCTCTAATGGGCCTGTGTAGGCTGCGTTGTAGCCCAGCAGGGAATGCTGCAGTGAGGTGCATCGTGCCTGCTTCTGGGCATGCTGCCTTCCCAAACTGATGCAATGTAATAACCCATTGGTGGTGCTGGCTGGATCCAGTGAGCTCTAGCTCTTGGGTGAGCCTACTGATGCACGCACACCACCTGACTGGGGGCGGAGGGGGATGGCTTATGCTGCGTTCCTCATTGTGGTGATTCCTGGGGCAGTACTGAGGCACACAGACACAGGGCCAACACATGGGAAGAACCAGTGCCTGCTCTCTTTTTTCTGGAGGAGGTCTGTCTGTGTTTTGATGTGTTTTGGTGCTGCCTCTGGGGCACGTTTGTATAGTGTGCACTGCGTGGAAGCAAGGGCCCCATTGTGCTGTCCTAACAGCAATCCATATGAAAGACCTGCTTCTCCAAAACCCACAGATTAAGTACAACTTGGGATTCATGTTGCAGGCTGCTAGTGGAGTGTCTCTTTCTGGAAGTTTGTGCAGGGAATTGCCAAATAGAATGAAAACCATGTGGCAGGTGTGAAGAGCTTTCTTTTAAAACATGACTTCCTTTGCCCCAAAAGGTCTGTTCTGGAGAAATCCCCCCCACTGGTAGCATTAGTATTCTCTACAACACTGTATTTTTGAGACCGGCTTTCACCATCCAAAGGATCCCTGAGATTAAAGGAGTGAAAGAATTAAAGAAATTAGAGACAATTATAAAGTTTACATTAAGGGAAATACATAAAACCCTAAAAAAGTGAAAATCTCATACATTCACCCTCTCTCTGGGCTTCCAGTGCTGATGACCTTTCTCCGACTTTCTCACTAAAAACAAAAGGAAACAGCCATTTGGATTTCGAGGTAAACAAGAGTAAAGGGTCATAAGATTTGCACGTCAATAGTATTTTTCATCTTTGTTTCTTGTTCACCACACTGTTGTATGCCGAGCACCTTGTCAGTGCTTTAAAAACAATAAAAACTCACTGCCTTCCAGATTCTCGACCACATCCAGCTTCTCTGTGGTGAGGGCATTTGTCCTGCTGAAATAGTACCTAGCTGGGGATCTAGAGTCTGGAAACCCGCCTGTGACTCTGCCACTAATCTGTTGGATGGCCTTGGGTAACACCCTTCATCTCACAGTTCTCGCTCTGGAGTGGACTCTTCGGCCCAGTCCTATGTCTTGTTCCCATGTGTAACTGCGTTGCTTCACCTGCAGGCAGTTTGGGATTCTCCTTCTTACTGGTGGAATAGGATGGCCCTTTGAATTGGCCACTGCACCCTTAGTTTAACATGTGGTGGCTGAAACAGCTACATAACAGAGGGGTTGCACCCCTTGGAAAATGCAAGCCCTTAGTCTTCACTTGTTTGAGTAGAGAAAAATATTAGAGCAATTCTTCTGTTAAAAAGAACTTTGAAGGACCGCAACAGGCCAGGGTGGTTTTAAACAGTCTGGATTTCTGCTGGAAACCTCTGAGCTGACCTTGTGAATCATGTCTGCACTCCTACAAGTGCTAACATTGCATGGCACCCTGTGTCACCTCACTGTGCTGTGGCACCCAGCTTGAGAATTTTATCTTAGTGGATTCTGCATGTAGAGCAGGTGTAGGTGAGAGAGATGCCCATGCCCTCATGCCCCTTGGCTGAACACGCCCTCCCGTCAGCTGCGGTTTTGTAGATTGATCTGGGCATGGGAAGGAAGCATGTAGCATGGTGGCAGAGTAAAATAGCTTTGTATGGAAGCTCAGAGTCACTGGCACGGTCTGGTCCCACTGTGTTGTGACAGGGAAAACGTGTGGTTACAAGCAAGCGGAGAGTTGGACAGAGCCCTGCCCACCCTCGTGTTGGACCTAGTCTAACGTAGGGACAGCTGTGTCCAGAGACCCCACCCAGATGATCCCACTCTACCACAGCTCCTATTCTTGCTGTACTGCCAGAAAAGTTACCGTAATTGTTCACTGTCCATAGATGAAACGAATGAGCTCCCCACATATAGAGAGGACTCCGTTTGAATGGTCTTTATTGACTGTAGGTCCTCTTCTCCCTTGCACTGTCTTTGTGCTTCAGGATTTTCTTCTACCAACTTCTCTCCCTCCTCCTTGTCAGTCTCATGGGCTGCCAGTTTTGCAGGGAGGTCCAGCCTGGGTTGAAAAGCTTTCAGCAGGTTCAGCACAGGCTTCAGTGCCTTCCCGAATGAGGTCTTGCTGAAGGACTGAAACCAAAGAAGAAGCTTTTGAAGAGGACACCTCCTCAGAACCCTTTCTAAGCCAGTTTTTCTTACAGATCACTAATGAGAGTGAACTAAACCAAGCCCTTTTAGACTTGCATTAGGATCCATCCTATGAACTTCAGTGGAGCACCCGGAAAAATCAGGACTGTGCAATGACAGGTTTTGTTAAAGGAAAACTGCTTTGTCCATCTGTTCCATTTCAGCTTTCTGTTTGAAAGCAGATGAGAGACAAACACTAAGGAGCCACTTAGGTCAGGAAGGCATTTAAATGCCCTTTTTTAAGCAGGTGCCATTAATTCCAATTGGTCACTAGTTCAGGCTTCAAGCGATGCAAATACTGAGATTCTTTGTCATAGACCCAAGCCTTGCAAACCATTGACGCCTGTGAGCATTTCTGTTGACTCTGATTGGTTTTCTGTACTTAAGTCTTGTCATGGTTCAGGGCTCTAGCATGGTCACAAATTAAGTTTGATTTTTGAATCAATCCACGCATGAACATGTCTGTGGCACAAACTGGTTAGTTGCCGCTCACTAACTAGAAACTGTGGTGTTATGATGAGACCCAACTATTCAATCCCATGGGTTGCTAAATAAACTGGGTCTGGGTTCTCTGTCACTGTTTTCATATCTGGGTTACCTGAACTCATTGCCTGGTTTACACGTCATGTCTGATAGCCTTATTTTGGGCAGCAGGACTCAGCTGTAGGATCTTGGAACCATTGTCCAAGCCGTCCAAAGCTGAGAAACTTGGCTTAGCAAAATAATTTCCCCTCATACTTTTACACGTGGTCTTCTCTTTCTAGCAATCAAATGGCCCTTTTGGCTTGAAGAGAAGCTGCCTTTGAACCAGTCTCTGCCATCAGTAAACAAAGCAGAGAGCTGTAGCTGTCTTGTCCATACGCTTAACCCAAGGGACTCCAGCCTCTTCTTATCCCCAGACAGATGTCTTGGAGAGTAGATTCAAGATTAGTGAATTTACTGACCACTAACCCCAAATCCCAGCTAGCGAGGGTCCTGCACACTGAAGGCCCACTGCAGGCTCTCTGCGAGATGGTCTACCACCTTTATAAGAGCATTCAGCATTGATAGTAGATGGGCTTTCAATGCCACATGGTCATCTTAACAAAAGATCCAGTTAGAAGCAAAATGGCATTCAGAAAACAGGATTGCCTCAGCCTTATCTTTCTCCTTACCTGCCCTGGGCTTACAACTGGTTGTCCTGTGCTCCCGAGAGAAAAATGACTGCCTTCACTTCTCTGTGCTTCAGATCTTGAGCTGTTATCTTCAAAACACTTCTCAGTTTGAGCAGTGGATGCTTTTTGCAGTGTCTCAACAGGTTCTGTTTTTAGGGAAATAACTCGTAAATGATCAGACACTGAGTCTGGAGCAGTGGGTACATGTGTGATTGTAACATAAGGGATTATTTTGAGAGGCAGCTCCTCTGTCTCTGTTGCGGTTTTGTGTGTAGTGGACCCTGGTATTGCCTCTTCAGAACTCGAGGTCTTAAGCTCTGCACTAACAGAGACGTGGGAAAGGACCATGTCGGCAATTCTGCCTGGGTCCATTGCAGTTTGGCTTGGTGTTGCTGCACTGTCACTAAGAGCCTGTAAAAAAGGGCAATCAGAGAGTTCCTCTATTATTACTGTAGCCATGTCTTGAGGAAAAAAATCATTGAAACCTGTCATGTCATTGTAAAGATCTTGCTCAGATCCAGATTTTTGTAACATATTCCTGGAAATAGACAACACAACTTCATTAACTGCCTCTTCATGCTCCGGAGGTAAATGTTGTTGTTCATTTGTAGCTGCCACAAGGCTGATTTTCTGTTTGGACAGGCCTTGTTCCATGGCCTGTTTCAGGTTGTCAACAATTTCATTCACTTTGGATCTTGATAAATGTCTTCTGGACTTGGGGCTTCTGTCATGAGTTGAACTGAAGACTTTAGAAAGAAATCTACTGACTATTTCTTCCACAAATGTCACGGGTAGCAGAGGAGTAGGTGAGTTTAAAGTTGGCGTTGGAATTGTCTCTCTCCTGCCAAAATCAGCAGGGAATTTCTCAACAATCCGAACATCTGCTGTTGTTGAAGATGAAACAGGCAACGTCTCCTCCTCTGGACTGCCTTGAAATTCAGGTTTGGCCACTTGTTTTGCTATCAAAGCCGCTATCCTATTAGCTAAAATATCTGTCTTATTTGTTAGGTTTCCGCAAACAAAAATGTCGGAGTCAGAATGGTGTCCAGTGCTTGTGCAAGCCGAATGGGATAGGTCTCCCATAGCCTGGCTGTCTTCAGTGCATAAAAATTCTCTCTCACTGATATGTTTGTTCATGTTCCTTTGGTGCTTTGACAGGAGTACTTGCAAAGCATGCAGTATTTTTCGAGTTGCATTATTCAGTAACAAAATCTTTTCTGTATCGAAATCGGCAATGGGAAAGAGGGAAGAAAATGCTGGCATAAGATTTGCTTCCAGTTTTTCTATGATAAGAGGAGCTAGCTTACTAAGAGGTGATGCTAAAGTGTCTGGGTCATCCAAAGGCTCAGTAACATTTTTCAGTGTATTTTCAGCAATGTTGTCAGCTTGATCACAGTGGTGAGGTAGTAATTCTTCAGAAAGAGAGTTGTGCAGTGAATGTCCAGAAAGCTCTTGGAAGACCAAGTCATAAATTGCTTGAGAAATAACCATGCACCCATTTCTGAAACAGCTCTGCATGTTTAATCTAGATTGAAACTGTGTCAGAAGCTTGTTAAAGACCGAATCAGCAACTGTTTGACTCGTCTCCTCCTCCCTGGAGTGCTGCTGTTCAGTATGCTGGCTAGAAGAGTTCTCATCTTGAGAGATTTTTGCCATAACTCTACTGATTATCTTCGTGTGAATGAAGTCAAATTCTGCAAGATCCATTTTCTTGTCTGTGGAGGAAGACGTGGTGGCAGTGGAAGGGAGAATGTTAGATAAAAGCCCACCGATTATATCTTCCAGAAATCTGTGGCATAGCCCCCGAGTAGATGATGTGGGACTCTGGCCTCGGGCGCTGCTGTTGGTAGGATCTTCTAAAAGCTTTCCATCGATTTCTCCAGGTTCTGGAGGGTTATATGGAACTGAAGAGGGTGCTTTTGCTTTTTCCTGTTGGTAAGCAGTACTTTTTCTTCTTATCAGACCACCGAAGCTCTCTGCTGGCACACTGTTGTTGCTTTGCATGTGGGCGTAAACTGAGACTTTAGAAGCTCTTTCTTGCATAAGGTCAGATAAACTGGAATGAATGATTTTGGCCGTCAGTGTGTCTATGTCAGGGGAGAGACCCTGGTCTTCAGAAGGCTGCAGGTTTGTGGCCTGACATACGGAAAACTTCTTCAGTATTGAATCAGTTAAAGCTGTGCTGATACGTGAGGAATTGCTTCTGGGGATTGCAATGTTTTGAGTATGTGGGTTTTGTGCTGGGCATGTTTTGCTTATTAATTCATCATGTGTTTCTTTAAAAAAAGCATCAGCATAAATACTGGTTGATGACTGTAATGTTTGAGGCTCAACTGTACAGGTTGTCAGGGGATTGCTGCAAGCTCCCTGCATTGCTTCTTCCTCTTTGGGAAATATCTTTCTGAGTGAGGGGAAAAAAGGCTTTCTTGCAAGGTGCCTTCTTGTTGGAAACTGGCTAGGTGCCTGCTGAGAAAACAGTGGGGTTATCCTTCTCCTCCCTCTCCTCACACATCCCAATGATCTGCTGGGTGTTCTGTTTCTGTCTGCAAAGATGAAGTTTTTGGCATTGATGTCCTCATCTCCCCTGTCTCTCTCAGCGATTTTTCTCCCTTCATATTGAATTATTGCTGGATATATGATGTTTGTGACCTCAGACACAAACCATGTCATTATATTTGTAATTTCGTCCGTCATGTCTTTGGTCTTGTTTTTCTGTAGCAGGAACAAATGAGAAGGGAGAATAAATGTGTTAATTAATTCCTCCTTTCTCCCTTCTGTACATAGCAACAGCTGTCTACTGGGTGTGATTCAAACTTTTAGCATAAACAATAACAGCCCCCCATGAAAAGTGACATGTATCACCAGAGCCTTTTGGATAGGGTGGGATATCAAACTTACAGAATAAATTATAGGAAAGAAAGGAACAGCCAGTTTGGGAAAGATCAGTGAAGGACAAACTAGGATACGGGTTGCTTCCCCTTGAGTTTCTTTCTGAAGGGCCAAAGTGCAGCCTGAAGACCATGGAAGACAATTCTGACCATCTTGAAGCCCAAGAGGGGGTTGTTACTGGTTTTAGCAGGGCCAGGATTCTCCCCATGAGCGTAGAGATGACCTATTTTTGCCCGTTTACCCTATTACAAGTGTCGGGGGCTAGAAGTTGGCTAGATGTTTGGACACACTCTGTGCAACGGACCCTGTGTCCAGAGACTCTGCCACATTGGGACTGTTGCTAGCCTCTGCCTCCTCGCCTATTCCCCCCATCCCTGAGAAAGCACTTATCAACTCGCTCACTTCTCCTTATGGAAAAGAATCAATTAATTTGCTGACGTTTTCTCCATGTTGTACTAAAACTCAAAAGTTGTGTCCTCCCTGGGCAGTGCTGCTCCCTAGTCTTTCCCTGGCTGCAGTGCCTTCTATAGTTTTGTCACTCCATTGTTTCCCTTGGTGTTAAGAAACGAGTACCTGTCACACGACCAATCACAATACAGTACTTCTTCTAATATTATATTCTGCTCACTTGTTTCCAAAAAGAATGTGTAAGATTGTGTAGAACAATGCCACGTTGACAACAATACATGTCATGGCAGGGTGCACTTTATCTTTCATTTTGGACATCATCAGTTTCCACTTTGGACGTCTCCCCATGCCCTGACTTCTTACCCAAGAGCATGATCTTTTCTTGTTTGTGCCTTTTTAGCAATTGGCACAAATCTAGGCTGCTGATTACCTGGCATGAAAACAGTCTATTTCTAGGATAGTCCTAAATGTTGAGCGTAAACTGCTTGCAAGTCTAGGATCTGTGTCCCAGACTCTGCTCTAAAAAAACACTCGGGGTGAATAAGGGTAAAAAGCTTGGCCCTAGTGAATTAAATGGGTGTTTTGACTTTGACTTTGGTGTAGCCACAGTTTTGCCTGAGGTACATGAGCATTTTACTGGAAAGACGGTGAAAAGACAGCTACAACAGTGGAGACAATCCCTGGAGATCAGGATTATAGAACTTTGCTCATCAAATTAAAAAACGGACAGGGCCCAGTTTTCTTCTGTGTTGTACCCTGATCCTGCGAACATTGATGCAACTGGCTAAGAATTAATAATAACGGGAGAAGTCCTATTGAGCTCCCTGGGATCACAGACATTCTTGAAGTAAAGCATGTGCATATTGTTAGATTGGGGCTGTAGTCATCACCTTCTTTATGAAATTCTAAATAGAATCACCAGGAAAACCATTGGTTACTATTGACTCTAGTCATTTCCTGATTACCTCATTAAGGGGGGTGTGTGTGTGTGTGTGTATATGTATATGTATGTATATATATAAAAATTGTACTGTGGCTTTGTTTCTAACCTTCATTGCTTTACAAAGCATAAGTTGTTTCTTTTTGCTCTGTCGCTTTCGTTGTCCGTCCATCCGATGTTTGTTGTCTAAGAAGCTAATGAGTTTTGTGTATTCCGTGTAAACCTGGCAAAATCTCCTGAGAAACATGTAAATGGTTGGTTAATATCACTTCTGGTGCAATCAATTTCTGCTCCACCTCCTTCTTTACCTGGGTTTCTTTTTGCTGAAACGATGTTAACATTTTTGACCAAATTCCAAGTAGTTGCTAATACCATTTGTGAGCTCTAGCTTGGAGGTTTGCAAACTTTCAGTGGCGTGTTTGGCTGATGAATTAATACAGGCTACATCCTGTCTTTTTGAAGGCACAATGAGAGTGGAAGGACGCGCCTTTCCTTTATGAGCCGGGAAGGGGACCATGCTCAATGTCTCTTTTCTGTGAGATGTTCTAAGTCACCTTCTCCACACATTTTATAAGAAGGTGCTTGGATGTTTAGCAAGGAGCCAAGAATGAGGACAAATGGAAGTGGGACAAGGTCAAGTTGGAGGGGACCCAAAAAGAGTTCAGGCTTGTTGGGGAGAGAGAATGGGCTCATGGCTCTGGGTCATTAGCGTGCACCCCTGTCCAGCTCCTGGGATAGACCTGAATATCCATGAGTCTACCCCACTCTTCTGTTGCCAGCAAATTTCTGGGAGCCTTACTTGTAAAGTGTGGCCCTTCTCTCTCCCCAACAAGCCTGAACTCTTTTTGGGTCCCCTCCAACTCCCTCCCCCCCTCCCTCCCTTTCTCTCTCCCTGTCCCTCCCCCCTCCCTCCTTTCCTCCCTCCCTGTCCCTGTTCCTCCCTCCCTCCCTCTCTCCCTTCCTTTCCCTGTCCCTGTCCCTCCCTCTCCTCTAGACTGGTGGACAGAGAGATAGACAACCCATTGTTGCTGTCAGTTCCCGAGTCAACTTAGATGGCAGAACCCACTCCTAATTTCTATCGAGTGCCACTTATTGCCCGCTTTTCTCCTTGCCATGTACAGATGCTTGGCCCTTATTTGCTGCTTTCCCTTTTTCTTGCTGAATGCAGAGGGGCTTAGAGACAAAGATTTTTCTTTCTTGAATGTGGAGTCATGGCTCTTTGGCCAGATGATGAACTATTCTCCTAGGATTCTCCATTTCTGTTTGTATTTTTGGTAATGTTTTC
>NW_028324664.1:0-18452 GCF_052110815.1 Crocodylus siamensis
GCCCGGCCATGAGGGTGGGGACAGATGGGATGGAGGAGGTGGAGGAGTGGGCTGTGTCGGGGAAAGGTGGAGGGTGGGAGTGGCAGGGGGGCAGAGATGGAGCTGCAAGAGAGTCCTGGGGCGGGAAGGGGAGGGGAGGGCAGAGCAAGGGGCCAGGTGAGGAAAAATGGGATCGGTGTTGCCGACTAGTGTGAGAAAACAATTAGATGCACAAGACCATCATCTGTCATTCTTGACTGGCTATTTGGTTGGTCCATTATTCAATGCTTGGTTATTTTTTCATTTGCCTGTTTGCTTGTTTTTCCTGGCAACCTGTAGTTATTTTTAAAATACAAAAATTTCCCTTGTCTTTCCAGTTGAGATCTTCTTCTGGGATCCTCGCTGGTCTTTCTAGTGCTCTTTATGATGGAGAGATCCTGGGAGGAAAAGGAGAGAAGGTGGGGCTGTTTTTCCAACTATAGTCTGTGTTGAGTGCACCGGTGTGTAAAAATAAATAAATAAATAAATAAATAAAAATGTGTTTTGCAAATGTGGAGTGTTGTATTGCCTAAGCCAGGGGCGAGGCCTAGTGAAGACAGGTGTCGCCTACACAACAAAAGGAAATAGAAAACTTTGTTTTAGATGCTGCTTCTGTAGATCAAAAAGCTGAAGAGCCCGGCTAGTTCTGGTGATGGTTCAGGTCAGCATGTGAACCTGAGCTCCGTGCAGACCAGCCAAGTGACTTCTCCCATTGCCAGGAGGGCAGGAGGTGAAAATCAAAGCTATAAGGCAGCCTCCTGGCATTCAAACCAATCGAGCTGTATATTTGTTGATGCCCAGAGGAATACATTATTTGCAAAGGGACTTTGTCTCCACGAATTAGTTGTATAGGGCTGGAATAATAAAGCTGGAATAATAAAGCATTTCTACTAGAAACCTCTTCTATATACTTAGGGAGGAGGCAATGGGCGCTTCGGGCCTGTGCTTGTGCCACCTCCTGCCGGTAGTCCTGTTTCTCATGCTGGTTCTGTTCTACCCCTCATATGAAGTTAATGACAGTCAGGTACTCAGCACCCTCCGTGCTTTGCAAAGCCTATTTGGATTTTCCCGATCGCTCAGTAACAAGGTTCCCCAGATCAGCCCCCTCGGCTCCCAAATCATTCCGGCCAGAATATAAAGCTGCTTATACACTTAATGCCACGGGAAAGCCGTAATGCACTGCTCACTGACACACAGAGACCAACTTCGCATTTGAAATCAACAAGATACAGAAACAGAAATGAAGTTGCAAATCTCTTGGCACTCCTCTCGTCAGCCTTAGGTAAATAGGGGAACCGCCTGGCCACCGGAGACTTGCTGCCAAGGTCCTACAGGTTGGTCTGGAGCTCCCACTCACAGAGACGGCAGCGTTGAAACCCAAAACGACTACATCGGCCATCGTTTTCAGAATCTTGTCTGAGCTCACAAACCAGAAATTACAGCAACCTAGAAATGCTCGTGTGGATTCATGACAAGAACACCACAGTAACGTGACGCAGGTGTAGCGGAGGGATTTTGCTCCCATCCCACGTTAACAAGTGCAAGAGCCTGTATATACAAAGAAGAGACAATCCTCATGAGTCCTTCTCAGTTTATGATGTACTAGAGGAATGTCCGATTCCCAGCCTCATTTAAAAAAAAAAAGCCATTTTCCCATATCTTCCCAAGGAACAGCTGCTCAGTTCATCTTGTTTCAGTACTGGTGGTAGTAATCAATACTGGCTGGCAGCCAAGCTGTTGTAGACGTCATACAGGCTTTTGTAGCGTTTGCATCGAGGCCGCAGGAGCAGGCTGTGGTGCGGGTGGGAGGCTCGGTGCCGGTTGTCTCTCGTTCTTGTCTCGGGGCCGGGAGCTCCAGTCTCGAGTCACGAGTGAATCCTGCGACCCGCGTGGGGCAGTTACAAGAGGCTCGGGCCAGGCCCGCTCTCCCATCTGCGCCTCGCTCCCCGTGGGCCTGTGTCTTGTAACTCAGTGAGAATAAGCATTTTCCCTCCGAGCAGTTCAGTGCAAACCGGCCCCCTGCATTTTTCCTGTAGGGAAAAATGGAGGGAAACAAATACTCCGTCTCTCCCTCTTTCGGTCGCAAGTGGAGCGAACTGCAGTCTCCCAACTGCAAGAAGGAGCCAGCCTTCAATGGACCAAGTTTGGAAGAGACCTTCCCGAGGGGCAAGTTCTCCCATAACTGCCCCTCTGCGGGGCTTCTGGCCCCTTCCTTTACGTCACCCACAGAGACGGGGCCTGAGGGAGGCGGGTGCCACAGCATCCTGTGGTCCCTGATTCAGTTAGAGGTCTTACAAGGGTCAATGGATTACTCTTAAATCCTCATCTGTTTTCCCAAACCCTTAGTACCCCACAGGTAAACTTAATCCCAATCACTAACCCTGATCTAATTGTAGATCCCAGGAAACATCCTTAGACCCGACCATAACCAATTTATAGACCAAGTATTAATAATCCCTGTTAATAACCATGACCTCTTCCTAACCCCGCTTATCCTAATCATATCCTTTTATTGCTAATTTTAATAATATTATGCTTCATCCTAACGACAGCCATAACCCCAAACCAACCTGCAACCCTTGATCTTATTGCTACTAGAGTAATTATAACCTAATTGTAACCATAACTGTAACCCCTAGTTCTTGCCTTTATTGAACCCTCTACTTTTTATGCTGACTCCCCATATATTCAGAGTCCCACAGTGTGCATCGGCGCCTAGCTTGAGCCAGGGGCACGCTCCGGGTTGTGTGACTGCCTTATGAACAGTACAGCACAGCCCTGCCGTGTCCTGTGTGCAGCGTGCCTGGAAGGAGGAGGACTTTTTAAGCCAGCCCGGATCCTTAGGGACCTGCTCTCGGGTTTCGCCACCACCCTACCACCTGCCACCTGGAGGTGCTGGGAAGGTAGAGGCGTGAGAGGGGAGAGTGCGATTGGCTTCCTGGGTTTCTTCTCGGGTGAGTGAGATGGGGGAGGGGGTATTTCCCCTTTGTGTGCAATGGACACGGTGGCCTGTCCCTAGACAACATGTCAGATGTCCCCGTGAAATAAGCAGCTTCTGCATGCAGAACACGCGAAGTCGCACCGCATCCCCACACAGGTAACTCCCTCTGCCTCTGTCCCGCTTTAGCAGACAGTGACTGAGCAGATCCTCCATGGGGAACATCCTGCCTCCGTCGTTTTCCCTGAAGGGCGGCCGCCGGGACAGGGAAGCGGTGCGGCCGCTAGATGCCAGCACATCCCCATCGTGGGCCCCTGCTGCATCGGCGGCTACTGCCCTCGAGGCAGGGTGACCGCACAGTCCCTTTCAATTCCTCTCTCTGGGACTGCTATATCCTTATACGGCTCCTTTCTCTTCCCACTGTACGGCCTTTGGCCTGCCCCTGCACTGTTTGCTCGTCCCTGGTCAAGGCAGGTGACAATGTCCAGGATCAGCGCGGGGAGTCCGGCACCCAGGACCCACTTACACGAGTAGGAATGAGTTTCCTGGGCGAGGTGTCTCGAGGGCCCGAGCAGAGCCTGCCACCCATGGCAGCTCCAGATCCCCAGGGTGGATGCATTTGTCCCACAGTGGCCCGGGGGCAAAGAGACCAGCAGAAGACGCCCATTTCTCTGGAAACTTTTCTGGGTTTCAGGTTGACGTGCTTGGGGTTGGGCACGCCCCTTCTGGGTTCTCCAGGCCCTATTTTAGCTGCCCGTGGGCTGAGGTGGTGCTCCCCCTTCCCAGACTGCCTCCCAATATTTTCACTGCAACTTGCTTTTCTTGCCTTTGAGCCAATCCCTGTTCCAATCCTCCCGGCTAAGATCCAGTTCCCAATTGCACATGCACCTTTGGGGCGTGAGCGTCATCCAGTGATACCTAATCCAGGGGACAGCTAGCAGAAGCCAGTGAACGCCATCCAGATGAGCCACTACAGCACACTATTCCTCCTCGACTAACCAAGCGAGGGGAAATCGCAGGATGACATTTTCCAGCAGGTGCTTCCTTCAACTGGTCACCATTTGTGGCTGTTTCTCAATCTGAATTCACCCATTTCAACCTTCCAGGTGCAGGAGAGTCCTCCTCTTTCTCCTCTCTCCTCCTCCTGCCAGCTTTCGGAGAACAATCCTGCTGTCAGCTTTTCCCAGAAATGTGCTAGAGGTTTCCCGTTCCAGGAAGCCAGGTGCAAGGGGCCCCGTCCTACTTGAAAACCACCTTTCACTCTCCCCACATCCCTTTCCTGGCTCGGGGTTTCCTGACATCAGCAGCAGGAGTCAGGTTCCCACGCCGGGAGGAGCTTCAGGTTTTTGTACAGGGCTCCCCGTCGGTTTTATCATCGTGCCTCTCCTGAAAGCGCAGAAGTACGTGGCGGAGTCACTCAGCTGAAGGTCGGAGATGCGCAGGCGCAAGGAGCGTTGGAGCTTCTGGAAATCAGCAGTGAACCTCGGCCCTGCCGCACTTTCCTTTGAGCCTTCAGAGTATTGCCACAGAAGGAAAACCAGGCTGCCTCCGGGGCTCTGCTTGTACCAGTACAAAAATAATCGGTCTCCCCAGTCTCGTAGGTGCAGTCCAGGGTCACAGCCCCGCGCTCCACCCCGACGCATCTTCCTGCCGCTGAGTGACTTTATCTTCCAGGCTGGAGCCTGCTGTAAAGAAGGGGGAAAAGAAGTCTGCTGCTGAGGTTGTCTCCGTGGTTAGTTATTCAGTTATCCCTCGCTTATTTTCTAGTAAAGGCTACTAGCTTCCTCCACGTCATCTCAGAGCTGAAAGTGCCTTTCCTACCTGATCCCCTTGGCTTCTCTGTACCACGCCGGGGACCGTAACATGTTTCACATTGGTAAGGGGTCCCGTCCCCATTCAGCCTGCTGCCGCTGCCAGTGACCAATTCTCATTTCAGACCCTGGTTTCCAAGATCACGATGACTCGGGTCCAGTTAATCCCCAGTGATTCCCGTTGCCCCGTTTGCCTTGGGAAGGACCCAGACTAGGACCGAGTCTGTCCCAAACTGGGAATCGCTGTGCTCCTTTCTGCTCCTGCCTCCCTGTACCCGCGTGTCTCCCAGGGGCTGTGGGAGCTGCAGGCGGACAGGCTCTGAGGTGCGGCAGGAAGACTTGGTGTCTCCCAGCCCAGGTCAGCCAGACTCGCCTCCCTCCCGTCCCTTCGGGGTGGCGTGAAGGAGAGTCCCGCGGGAGGGTGAGCACTTACCCAGCAGCACTAAAGCTGTCACCGCCTGGAGGAGTCCGGGTATATCTCCATAACGGGAACGGGTCCCGCACCCCTCTGCTCTCCTCCCGGCCCCAGCAGCCCTGCCCCAGGGTGTTGCCAGGACTAAGGTAGGCTGCGTGTCCTTTCCAGTGTCCCCGAAGAGCTGGCACCCAGGTGAATTTGCTGCTTCGGTACAAACGGCAGCTGGAGAGTGGGGCCAAACCCTCTCGCGGAATTAACGCTGGCGGACACCCCCCCTCCCCCCCCACCCTTTGGAGAAGCCCCGCCCACCGGGACATTCCGGTCAGCCGGGTCACAGGCGACATCCCCCGCCCTCCACCGCCCCCCACTTCCGTTCCCGGTAGCACAGCGCCCCCCAGCCTCGTCCTGGGGCAGGGCCGGCCGGAACTGGCGGCAGTGGGAGACTCCCCGCGCCCGGGCCCTGCACCCTGCTCCCTGCAGTGCGGAGCCGCCTCCCGCCCTCCTGATGCAGAGCTTAGGGCAGATTTTGAGGGGAGAGCGCCCCACTCGCACCCGCGCCAGCGCGTGGGGTATGTGCTTCCTATTACGGTGTTAGCCGCTACAGGCAGCTGTAGGTGGGAATAGGGCACCGGCGCCGAGGGGGGTGAGGCGGAGTCCGGCAGAAGCTGAAAAGACGCCGAGATCGCCAGGAACCTGGAAGGGGGAGGAAGGGGGAAGGGCAGGTGGTACCAGGTCTGGGGGAAGCTCCCGGGACCCGCCTGAGTCCTCACAGTTGTCCCGGGCTCCCCGAGTGCCTCAGTTCGCCTTTCCCCAAGATGCAGCCGCTCCTGTTCCTCTGCCTCACACGGGACTCTGGGACGTGGCAGTCAGGCCCGCGGGGAGGTCGGGAGCACACTCCGATTTTCATGGTAGAAACAAGTGAGAGTTTCAGGGGAGAAACCTGAGGAGAGGCGAGGGCCCAACTCCTTTGGGATGCTTTAACCTGCTCATCTCAATCCCTAGAGATCATCGCACGTGTCTTCTCTCTTTCCACCTCAGGCTTCACTCTTCCCAACATCAGAGTCTGAAAAAGAAGGAGAGAGCCAACAGGTTTTTGTACAGGTCTCCTATGGGACATGTGGCACGGTGATCCGCTCAGAGCGCCTGTAGTACAAGGCGGCGTCTGCCCGCTCCAGCGCCGCGATGCCCAACACGGGCGTGCTGCGGTCAGCCTGGGAGGAAAAGCGTTGCTGGGCGAAGCCGGCGGTGTAACGCACCGAGCTGAAGGACCTGGCCCCTCTCCCCAGGATGTACTGCGGGCCTTGGTTCGGATACTGCCGGTACCAGAGGAGAGAGATGAAATCTTGGCTGGTGTTGTAGAAACAGAGGAGGGTCACGGAGGCTCCTTCTTCCCGGGACACATCGGTTTCCGCGTGGTGGAGCAGGTCGCCCTGCACCGCGCCTGCAACGAGACCGTCCGGCCCTGAGACCCTTGCCAGGGCTGGCGGCTCCAGGGAAGGAAGCCCGGCGGCATTGCAGGGTGAAGGGGCCCATGGAAACCCCACTAAAGAGGGCCCAGGACGGGGGGTCAGGGAAGAGAAGGTGCTGAGGTCAGGGGTCGGCGCGGGGGGGTTCATGTTGGGGCTGGGAAAAGGGCGGGGGAGCTCGGTGGGAGCGAGGCGGCGCGCTTTGAGCTCCGCAGAAACGACGGGGTTGGGTCTGGGGAAAGGTTACTGCTGAGCGGTAGCACTCGGGTCAGGGCTGCTCCAGGTACAGGGTCCGGAGTTTCTATTCCCTTCGTCCCCTGAGACAATCCCCGTCCCTTGGTCCCCGTGCCCTTACCTACGGTGCTTAGTAGCCAGACACCGAGTGTCAGGCCGATGTCCATGACGCCTGGGACCGGCTCCGACTCGATGCTCTCCCGTGTCGCAGGAAATGAAGTGTAACATTTCCGCGCTCTGCGACCGACGGCTCCGGCCCCGGAGGAAGAGCCTGGAGCCTCGGGACAGACACCGGGCCGCCCTGGGGCCGGGCGATGGTGGCGCGGGTGGGGGCGGGGAGAGGAGGAAAGCAGGGGCCGAGCTGCATCAAGGATCCGCTCTGGGTTTCCGGGCACCCGCTGTCAAGTCCCCGCTCAGCCCCCGGCCCCCGGCCCCGCTCGGAGCTTGGGCGCGGCGCTGAAGCTCTCGGAGCGTCTCTGCTCGTCCCTGTGTAGCCCCCGGGCCACGTTGCTCTGCCTCCCGGCAGTCCTAAGGGTGACTCCGGGGAGGGCTCAGATACCGTCGTGACATCGGGAATGCCAAGGCGCTGCTCTGGCCGGAAAGGCGCGGGGGTTTGGGCGCTCTAGCATCTCCTTCACTGGAAGTTTTTCAAGGGGAGGTCGGATGAACCTCTCTCTGAAAAGGTTTGCCTGGGCTCCACTGTTTCTTCCGCTGGCTCCTAGGAAATCTTGAAGTTCCTGGACAAGGACTCTTGGTTTGTATGCTCAACATCTTATCTGCTGGGAAACTTGCGTTCAGGAAGGATCCCCCCTCCCCTTAATTCAGGTAGGCACACATGCTGGGACATGGTCTCCTGTCCTTGGAATTTCTGAGCATCTATTAACCACCCACCTCTCAGTGCCCGGTGGCCCCTGTTTTTACCTCCAGAAAATCCCCAACTTTTTAACGCAATTCACTGCTGTTGGGATAGGTCAGCGTTTGCTGTGGTTTGGTTCGCGGGAAGGTCGTTATTTAAAGGCATGTTTTCAAGTTAATACCAATTAACTTCTAATCTCCAAACCAGGATTCCTCTGTCAGTAGGTCTGCCGCCACAATCGTGTACACAGACGTTTTCCCACCTGGAGGAGGCCTAATCCTTTCTGCGTGTCTTGTTTACCGTCCTTTCTGTGAGCGATCATGTGTGTATGTGCGAGCACTTGAAGACACGCAAGGACACCAAAGCAGTCGAGAAGTGCAGATCCTCTTGTTCAGTCCATTACTGATCCAGTTTCTACACCGTAGGAAAGTTGTCTGTGCTGAGTAACCTAACCACGTTTACACACTCCTGCCCGCTTTCCGCACAAGTATCTTAAGTGTTTCTAAAAGATTGGAGGCTCCTAATTAATTCAGAGTCGAATATTAATTATACTGAGCTGTCTCGTTGACATTTTATAGCACAAAAGTACCTAACTCCGTGTGCAAGCGATGAGAGGAAAAAAACGACCCCGCACTCTTGGAAAATACTACAAGGCACCCCCTGCATTTATCGGAGAATCCAGGCCCTTAAAACCCCGCGTGGTTCCCGGTAGCGGCGGGACTGCCTGGGAGAGCAGGGAGGTGAAGCGGCCGCTCCCGCACCGCGGCCCCCAGGTCTGAGCGGGGCGAACCCGCAGCAGTCACGTGAGAGAGGGGCCGGGAGCAGAGCTGTGTCTCCCGCTGCCAGTCCGGGGAGGGCACTGACATTGGAGAGGGCTCCTGGCACCCGCTTCTCAGGGCCCCTCCCTCTGCAGCCGGAGCAGGTTTCTGTCCAGCTCCCTCGTGTCACTCGGCTTTGTCCCCTCACGGCGCAGTGATACACCGCGGTGTTTGCCCGCTCCAGGGCCCTGACGGCGATGTCCTTCTGCTGCACACACCCGGGCTTCGTGGGACTGGACCGAGTCACCGCACACAGCGCCCGCAAACATAGACATAGCTCCGGATACGCGTGGTGCGAGTGCCCGCTGCTACGGCCCGGCAGGGACACGGGGAGACAAAAGGAAGAATGGCAAGAAAGAGAGAATAAAGTGGTGGGTGGATACAGAGCTGGTTCTGGAGAAAGACAGAGGGACGCACTTTTCCAAGGACAATATCTCTGAGGGAGATCATGAGGAAGAGAAATGAAGAAGCAAGTTTGGGGAGGCAGGGAGCCCGGGAGGGCCGTGGGCAGCGCGGCCGCTGCTGTTTCCGAGCCGGAGAGAGAGGGAACTTGTCTGGGGAGGGAGCGGCGGGACGGACGGAACAAGCCTCCCGGTACCTGGGGACAGAGTGACCGTGAAACGTCCCAGGACCAGACACGGCTCCGTGGATTAACCCAAACGGCCTCCGGTCTTGCATCCCAGCGCAATAGAGACACAACGGAGTCCTTGGGGGAACTGTGCAGACGAGCCAGGCTCTTCCAGGCAGAGGTCGCGGGGCGGGGGAGGGGATGGTCATCTGAACCGCTGGCCGACAGCCCCCGGGAGCGCTCTCGCCCCTAGCCTGGCCACGTCCACGTGTGTGTGCGTGGCGCTGCCTTGCCCCGGAGAAAACAGGCGGGAGTGGATTCCCTGTCACCGCGCGGGGATGTCGCAGGTGCCCAGAGCTTCCCAAGCCCGGGAGGGGGAGCGGGGGGAGCACGGGCACCAGATAATGCTGCCAGTGCCCTTGGGATGTCGCTGTCACTCACGCCTCGGGGACGCGCTGCGGTGCCGACCCGCACCAGGGACAGACCCCTTGGTGGGATCGCGGAATTGGAGTGAGTGCTCCTGGGCACCCACGGGTGCACTCCGAGACCCTCTCCCACAGGGCAGCTGGGGAAGGGACCCAGGAGCGCGGGGTCCCCGTCTGCATCCCCAAACCATTGGACTCCATTTCCTTCAAGGGTGCCTCGCTCCCGGCCCTCGTCCCCTCCCTCCCACCACACTTCCAAGTGCCGACTCGCCCCCTCCGCTCGGGGACACGCACCCAGCACAGACGGGCCTCCAGTGGCCCCAGGAGGAGCCCGGGTGCGGTCCTGGGCAGTGGCAGGGTCGCCGGTCCTGGGCACTGGGGGCACAGCGGGAATCTGGGCAGCAGCGCCCAGAAGCTGGTTCACAGCGGGGCTCCCAGCTCCGGGCAGGCTGGGCTCTGCAGGGGCCTTTCACCCCGCCCCCGGTGCCGTCCCCTCGGGCTCCCTGGGGTGTCCCTGTCCGCGCCCCGCGGAACTGCCCGCCCGCGCCGCCCCGCGGGGACACACCGCGTCCTGCGGGACACTGCGCCCCGTCAGTGACACGTCCCCTCCCCAGGCCCTTTGGCAAACTTGCACGAGCTGCAGTGCTGTGCACGCCCGCAGGACACGGCCCCGGGGCCTGTCAGGGGCCGCTGCTCCCAGCCCAGAGCGGTGCGGGCGGCTCCAGAGGCCCGGAGGGAGAGGACAGCGGGGGCTTCGCTAAACCGCGGCGCTTCGCCACCGGGCTCCCGCTGCTGCCCCGCGCCCTCGGTTCCAGTCTGTGGTTTACGGGGATGCGGGCCCGTGAGCCCCGTGGGGCGGGGGCTGTCCGCCCTGGTGCGGGACTGGGCCCCTTCCACCGGGAGCCACTGCTGCTGCAGCCCTGCCAGGGGCCCGCCCTGGGGGTTTCCTTCAGCTGCAGACGGCTGGTGCCGGGAGGCGCCCATGTGGATGGCGGGAGAGGAGCAAGCGGCGGCCCCGGGGCCTCAGGGTGGGGGTTGGTCTGCGGGCTGGGACCGGCTGGCGGCTCCTGGAAAGCGGCAGCGCTTCCCGGTAGCTGCAGGGAGTGCGGTCGGTGACACCCGCACGCCCCGCCCGGAGCCGCGCTGTGGTCCCCGGTGCCTGGGCCGCGGCTTCCTGCCTGCATCAGTACCGGAGCTCCCGGCGCTCCCCCCCCCGCCCCGCCCGGGCTCTGGGAAAGCGCCGCGGTGCGGGGTCTGCCCCTTGCTCCTGCGGCCCCTGGCTTTCACCGCGGCGGAGAGCAGAGGAGCAGGGAGGCACAGCGCAGTGTCACAGGGCAGTGTCCCTTGGCCACTGTCACGGGGCAGTGACCCCATTTCGTCACTCGTTTCCGGGCCCGAGGAATTTCCCGCGCTGTTGAGGGGTCGGGCTGTGAGGTCCGAGGCGGAAGCGACGCTGGTCTCGCCGAGGGCCCGAGACTCGCTTTCCTCCGAGCTGCGAATTGAGTCCGGGCCAGGGGGGAGCTGAGGTGCTCTCAGCCGCACGGAGCCTCGCGGGGAGCTGAGGAGCAGTCGCTGCTGCAGTGTTTAAACTAAAGGCACATTGTGTGTATTTCCCACACCTGCCTGCTCTGGAAGCACCCTGGCCCCGCATGCTGCTGCCCCTGGCGTGCTCCATCCCACCAGAAATGGGAGTTTAATGATACCCCTGTATACACGTAGACATAATCCACGTGGAAGATCATTGATCAAGAGTGTGGATTCCAGCCCTGCCTGTCCCTGGGAGTCTGAGAAACAAAATATTGAAGATGTTTCTGGGTGTAGCGCCCTGTCCTCTGTATTCTTATGGGGAGATATTGATGTAGCTAAGTAAACACTTAATTTCCACAAAGTTTATATCAGAAACGTCTTTCCCTTCCGCTGCTCCAAGGCAGAGCGGGGTTTTGTACAGGTCTCCTATGGGACTGTCTCACTGTGCCGGACACACGCCGGTGTCTGCCCGCCCAGGGCGGTGATGTCCAGCACGCTCGTACTACGGTCGGACTGGGAAGAGAAGCGCTTCTTGGCGAAGGCTGAAGTGCGAGGGGCAGAGCTGCGTGACCTGGCTCCTCTGTACGGCATGAACTGCGGGGCTTGTTTCGGACAGTGCCGGTACCACGTGAGAAAGATGTGATTCTCGTGGGTGCTGTGGGTGCAGCTGAGGGTCACGGAGTCTCCTTCTATTCGGGAGACTTCAGGGTCCTGGGACTGGATCGAGTCGCCCCGCAGCCGCCTGCAACCAGCCCATTCGACCCCGACAAGCCCTTCCTGCCCCGACAGGGCAAGGAGCCGGGGCCGTTGCCGTGTGAAGGGACTCGTGAAAAAAACCGTGACTCAAATGTGGCCCAGGACGGAGGGTCGGGAAGGAGAAGGGGTTGGGGTCAGGGGTAAGGGGTCAGCGGGAGGGATTCAGGTTATAGCTGGGAAAAAGGCTCAGCCTCGGACACCGGTGAGAGCGGGAATCCGCGGGCGCTGATCCGGCAGGAAGGCCGTGGCGGGTTTTGAAGGATGGGGGTGTTGGAATTGGGGGCGGATTTGGAATCACGTGGGAACATTTCAGAGAAATCATTTTATATCTATGGCTCTATCACTCCTGTAGGACCCTGCAGGCGCGCTGTCCTTTGAAACACTCTCGCAGGCTCCTTTATGCACGCTAAGGGCGTCTTTGTAATCGTCATGAGTGACGTAAGAGTTCGTTGTGCTGCTCATTGGAAGTGACCTCTGTTCAGGAAAGCACCTTTATTCTGTCCCCACTCCCCTGTACATATGCGCCCGCTTAACGGATTTACGCATAGCAGGATCAAAGACTGTGAAAGCGTTTAGTGATTGTGGCTGGGAGATGAAAATCTGTCGTCATGAAAGTACTTAAATGCCCCCAAGAAAGCCAGCGGGAGCTGGGCACCTGCCCTGTTTGGATGCTTTTAAATTCCACTGAAGTTCCACATTTGTAAAGGTTTTTGCAGGGGCGGATCCAGGATTTGGCAAAGTGAGGTCCAGCCCCCGCTCCCAGCCATTCTTTCCGGAAGGGACAATTCCTGCTCCGGAAGCCTCTGGGGACTTTTTCAAGTCCCCAAGCACTCCTTGCACTCTTCCCAGCTGAGCCCACCCCAGGAGCCGCTTTGGAGGTCTGTAACACCCCAGACCAAAAGGGGCAAGAAGCAGCAGCAGGAGGCTGGGGAGGGTGGGGATGGGGAAGAAAGGGTATGGAGAGGATGTGTGTGAGTATGAAGGAGAAGGATGGGATTTATTTCCATGCTTTGGTGACTTTAAAAAAGTCTCCAGAGGCTTCAATCTAAAAAGGGGGTGCAACCATGCCACTGCACCCCCTCTAGATCCACCCCTGGGTATTTGACACTAAAATGCACGGATGGGATCCTCGTAGGATTTCCAAAAGCCCCTCTGACCCAGATTCTCACATTGTCAATGGCATTAAGGGGCCTGAATATCTCTAAGGATCTATGCCTCAGGGCCTAGCTCCCATATAGTTCAGTAGGATCCCAGAGCACATTTATGAAAGATGGTTGGCCTCTAGAGGGAGGAACAATCACTTAAGCCAGATTTCTGCAGGGATGAATGGAGACACCTGGAGAGGTAGACATGGGTCTAATCTTCATTAGCACAATTAGGCATTCAGTAATGAGGTATTTCAAAAAACACCTGATGCTTCTTCAGCCTTAAGCTCCAAGGTACCTTTGGCATAGCATTTCATGGATGTAGATAGATTGGAGAGGGTTTGGAGAGCAATGGAGATGGGGAATAGGCTGTAATGCAAGTGGTCCTGAATACAATATTACAACTTACTCGCAAATGTTTACAGTTTTTTATAGATGTTTGGTGCATTAATTAATCAAACTATTTCACAGGTCAAAGTACCCAAGCCTAGTTTAAACAGAGAGAAAGCAGAATTAAATCAATGATGGGGATAGATTTTTAACTTCAGGAGCCAAAAGCACAATGGGACAGACTGCCAGAGGAAGCTCTGGACTTTCCTCCAGTAGATGTTTTCAAGATGAGTGTGGATGGGTCTCTGTCTGGGATGGTGTAGAGAGACATCTCCATGCAGTGTAGACAAGATATCGACCTTCTAGTCCCTTCCCACACTCTGATCCTATCTTTAAAGGTCTGGGCCTCAGGGGCCAAACCCCACTCCAAGCACAGCATATGGCCCTTTAGAGGATGGAGCCAGTTTGTTCTCATCCATGTTTCAATGGTCTGGAGCAAGAGATGAATGGGATGGAGAGAGAGGGGAATGGATAGATGGAGAGAGAGAGAGGTTCCAGTTGAAGGCCTGAGGGGAAAAGGGAGGGTCAAACAGGCAAGTGGAGGAAAGACAGCAGAGGTGGCAGTGTACTTTATCTCCAGGCAGAGAGGTCCATTCACAGTGAGACCAGGTGCAAGTGCAATCTGACAGTGCAGTTACCTCAGCACTTAGGGTGAAAAAAGCTCTGAGAACAACACCTTTTTTATTTATAGATATAAAAATATAGATAGATAGATCTATCTATAGATAGTGATATATGTCTGTATATAGTTATATATAGATAGATATACATCCTCTATCATAGACTTCCATTGAACTTTTTTAAAACCACCTTAAGAAACCCGTGCACCCATTACAATAACAGCACCTGCTCCCCTGCACCCATGCACATCCACCCTCTGCCCTTTCCTAACCCAAACGTAGTCCATTAGTCCAAGGCCTGATTTGGGGTTTCCCTTTTCAGTTCATTCACTGTTCTTGTTGCTGCTGATGTCACTGTCACTTCTGCTGCTGCTGATCCTGTTGCTGTTCTCCTCCCTGTCTCCAGGTCCAGTTGTGTCATTGTCCCCTTCATTCTCCTGTCCACTTCCTAACCTGGGGGGACTTTGAACAGCCCGTGCCATGTGTCCCTTTTCCAGTTGGAGTTGGCTGCATCCTCTCCATCCTCTCCCACTGCTTTCCAGTAGCAGTCCTAGAGTTTGCTCAAAGACATTTTAACACAGTCCTTTGCTCAGGGTTAGTGTGACTGTACATCAGGAGGTTCCTGCATTGCCGCAGGGCACTCGTGATGCAGAACACAGACTGGTGGATGCGGGTTGTCCGGGATCCCTGATGTTTAGTCAGGTGTCCGTACAGCACCACCTTGTCATCAACCTGACTCCTCCTCTCCACCACTGAAGCAAGATGGGCCCTCCACTTAGACTCAGACAATGGCGACAAGGCACTAGGGTCCTTGGCTGCATGATGTGAACCAGCTAGGGATCGTCTATAAATAGCCTGGAAATAAGAGGAGCAGGGAACCGAGTCATATCCTAGGCACAGGCCACTACCCAGAGAGAGGTCAGTGGGGCTGGCTGGGGAACCACCTATCCTACTCCCACCCAGGCAGTCTGGTAGTCATTCTCCCACCCCGGGCATAGGCAGGCATGTGCTCTAGTTGTTTCTAGCCTTGCCGCCTGCTAATGAAACTGACGCTTTTCCCAACCAGAATTTGTGAACCAGTGGCACCTCTATCTGAAAAGAAATGTAGGATGTGAAAACAGGTTGTCGAATCGATGAGCCAGGACCGCCCCGTAGTGGAGACAGGGAGCCATGAAAGAAAATCAGAGGAGGGCCGACAACGCGGAGGGTCACAAAGCATGGCGTGTTTCGATTTGCGTCGGTTCAGAACAGCAGTTCCAGAAAAGTCCGATGCCGGAATAACAGAGTGCAATCGGCCCCGTAGATGAGAATGAAAAACCCTCCCGGCATTGAAGTCCGCGAATGTCTGCAGACCTGTCTGCTCTTATTTCTAGAGCGGGCATATTTTATACGAGCCAGGACACACATTACATGATCTGAATTAATTCTCACCAGTCAGTCTTGATTTACGATGTATTGAGAAACTGGCCCATGGGGAAGATATAACAAGGGAGGAAGAGAAGACTGCAGCGACTCAGGAGACAGCTGGGGAGGGAGAGCTAAGGAGAGGCAGATTCTGTATGCCAGGGCGGGGAGAGGGGTAGCAAGTCCATTAGTCGCGGGACAGGCTGTGCGGACAGGGGACAGAGCCGGTTACCGACACACCAAGTCAGCGCAGAAACTCTGATAATCAAACACTGATCCATGGGCTGAGAAAAGCGGACCCGGACTGCAGGTGGGAAAGGCAAAGGCCGCGCTGGAGCAAAGAGCTCCGTGGCTGCGTGCTGCAGAGCGCTCCCCGTTCCCGCACCAACACCCTGGTGCCGGGCGCGGGCACAGACCTGACCCCACGGCCCTGCCTGCGGGGAGGGAGGCGGAGAAGGAGCCGGCTCCCAGCTCTCCCTGGAATCGCCTCCTCTTCCCGGGAAGGAGGGCGGGGGGGGGGGGGGGAAGGGGAAGAGGGCTTCCCCAATCCAGGGGTGAAAAAACGATCTTTAGGTTTTTGTCATGTGCAGTTAGTTATTAGAGATTGGTTGTTTGTGCAGGAACTTTTCACGCTGAGTCCCTGGGGTTTCAAACCAATAATTAAAACCTCCCACCTGAGAAGACAAGAAGACTGAGACGGTTCAACAGGGAAAAGGTAAGGGGAGAGAGCGAGAGAGCAACGGCTCATAGCTAAATCTTGGAGACCGACCCAATTAGACGGGAGGGTGGATGTGTCGGGAACTGAGTTTCAATCCAGAAGAAATTGTTCAGACCGGCTGGGGACCCAACCTGTGGGGGTCACTTCAAGTGTCTATCGGTGAAGCAGAGATCTGAGCTCGGGGCTATTGTTTGTGATCCTTTTTCACCGGTGGCTTCCAGACCTCTCTGTCATCGCGAGCTGAATTGTGCCGGATACAATTTTCTCTTCTTTCCTTGATGAATTTCCCCTGATGGCTGTAGAAGTCAGGTGTCTTCTTTCTGAGAAACCGCTCTTTCCTTTTAATAGGTGAGCAGCAGCATCCATGTAGCAACTGTGCCGGGATGGGTTGTGTGAGTGAAGAGCGCCGACTGATGGCCATAATGTGGTGGAAGAAAATAGGAAAATCAGTCGAGGACTTGGATTAGAGCCTTCCTCCAGATGGCAGATAGGAGCAGGTTCACACGGACCTTCTCATGTTGCTTCGGGTCGAGGCTAAAATACGGGTGAGTTAAGCAGAGCTCAGAGCCTCTTCTTCTGGCCTGTGCTGGGCGGGAGGCCAGAAGAGATTACGATCCTGGCACCTTTGGGGAAATCTGGGAATCGATGGACCTGTCCCTGGTTTCTCTCCATTCGCCACGTGCCCTGTCCAAAGTGAGACAGGTCTGCACCGCAGTCTGCAGTCCTGCTCAGCCTCCATTTCCCAGCTAGTTCAGGCAACTGGTCTTCCGCCATGCTCGACGCCCCCCGTGTGCCAAGCGCCTTTCCCAAACCGGAGGCGATTGGCGTCTGATGCCGAGAGGACTGAAACAACGCCGCGTTTTCTCTTGCGGCTGTCTCTGTGTTGTGATGTTGCTGTTGTTCCCACGGGGACACACTAGATTAGGGAGTCAGCCCTGGCCAGTTACATAGTAAGACTGGATGTGTTCGCTGATCACATTGGCCACACCCGGCACCTTCCAAAATCAGCCCTCAGGCTCCTACTTCAATCGGCGCCCGAATTTAAAGGCATTTAGGCACGTAAAATGGAGCAATTTTCATTCACACACGACGACAAAACTACCTTTGAAATCCATGAGATGCAGGAAAAGAAATTTTGCACATCACGATGGACAGCTCTACACAGCCTTAAATGCCTTTAACTTTCGTGCCAGGGGGGATTGGCTCTCGGCTGGAGGTGATGTTCCTGGGGAAGAATGGGCTGTCTCACAGCAGACTCGCACCTGAACCGGCTCCGGACCTATTCCCTCAGGGAAATACCCTGTACCAAGTGCGCCTGTGTCACAAAGATTGTTCCCTTGGGCAGAGTTGCCTCCCTTCGGCCTGGCGCTGTAGGGAATAGTGAGGTTTGAGGAAGTTTCTTGTGATCCATCCTCCGTGTGCTGGCAGGGAGGGTTTCTGCACCGCCCTCCCGCGGGAGTGTGTCGCTGTGCCTCTGCAGGGCGCAGTGATACACCGCGGTGTCTGCCAGCTCCAGGGCGGTGATGTTTAAAGTGGTGGCGTCGTCACTGGCCTGGGACGAAAACCTTTCCTCGGCAAAAGGTGCGTTATCACGGACACTCCTGTTCTCCTTCGTTCCTCTCCGCAGGATGTACTGCAGCGTTTGGTCCGGGTGCTGGCGGTACCAGTACAGATAGTAACCAAAACTATTGCTGGTTTTGTAGTTACAGCGGAGTGTCACCGCGTCTCCTTGTGCTGCAGTCACCTGAGGGGTTTCGGGATGGACGGAGTCGCCCCGCACCGCCCCTGCAAACAGTCAGCAACACGGGAGAGAGACAGGGCTGGAGTGAAACGTTCAAGGGACCTGGATGTGCAGAGAGCGATTGCGGACAGACAGCGCTCGGGGAAGCGGGGCAGGGAGAGCGGACGAGCAGGCTCAGCGACAGGGAGGGAGACAGAATTAGGAAAACTGCTGAGGGAAGGAGGGACGGTGAAGTTGGGTCTCAAAGAGGGAGACAAGTCCGGTAGCACCGAGACAGCTCGTGTGACCAAAAGGAAAGTGCCAGTTACCTGCGTAAAGAGCGGCCAGAGCAACCCTCAGCATCAAACACGTCTCCATTGCTGAAGCGGAGCGGAGCCTGTTTCGACTTGCACAGGGCAGTCCCACGCGGGTGCCGATCTCACAGACTTGGGCTGAACGCTGCAAAGCTGCCCAGGTCCCTGCACGAGCCCCGGGGCGAGGGGCTGATCCGTCCGGACCTGCCGAATAGGGCGGGGAGGCGGGATCTCCTCCGGGCTTCCCCTACCGCCGCCTCTCATCCTTTCATCCCAGTCCCTGGGTCGGGGGCTTGGGTTGTCTGTTTC
>NW_028324665.1:0-64007 GCF_052110815.1 Crocodylus siamensis
ATGGGGCCTTGCAGCCACCAGGTCAACCCCAGGCAAGTGAATGGGGCCTTGCAGCCACCAGGTCAACCCCAGGTAAGTGAATGGGGCCTTTCAGACACCAGGTCAACCCAGGTAAGCGAATGGGGCCTTGCAGCCACCAGGTCAACCCCCTGCAAGCGAATGGGGCCTTGCAGCCACCAGGTCAACCCCAGGCAAGCCTGAATGGGGCCTTGCAGACACCAGGTCAACCCCGGTGCAAGTGAATGGGGCCTTGCAGCCACCAGGTCAACCCAATGCAAGCGAATGGGGCCTTGCAGCCACCAGGTCAACCCCAGGTAAGAGAATGGGGCCTTGCAGACACCAGGTCAACCCAAGGCAAGCGAATGGGGCCTTGCATACACCAGGTCAACCCCAGGCAAGCCGAATGGGGCCTTGCAGCCACCAGGTCAACCCCAGGCAAGCGAATGGGGCCTTGCAGCCACCAGGTCAACCCCAGCAAGTGAATGGGGCCTTGCAGCCACCAGGTCAACCCCAGGCAAGCGAATGGGGCCTTGCAGCCACCAGGTCAACCCCAGGTAAGCGAATGGGGCCTTGCAGCCACCAGGTCAACCCCAGGCAAGCGAATGGGGCCTTGCAGCCACCAGGTCAACCCCAGGCAAGCGAATGGGGCCTTGCAGCCACCAGGTCAACCCCAGGCAAGTGAATGGGGCCTTGCAGCCACCAGGATAGCAATCCCCAGGTAAGCGAATGGGGCCTGGCAGCCACCAGGTCAACCCCAGGTAAGTGAATGGGGCCTTGCAGCCACCAGGTCAACCCCAGGCAAGCGAATGGGGCCTTGCAGACAACCAGGTCAACCCCAGCGAAGCGAATGTGGCCTTGCAGCCACCAGGAATGCAAGCATATGGGCCTTGCAGCCACCAGGTCAACCCCAGGCAAGTGAATGGGGCCTTGCAGCCACCAGGTCAACCCCCTGAAAGTGAATGGGGCCTTACAGCCACCAGGTGTAACCCAGGTAAGCGAATGGGCCTTGCAGCCAGCAGGTCAACCCAATGCAAGCGAAACGGGGCCTTGCAGGCCACCAGGTCAACCCCAGGCAACTGAATGGGGCCTTGCAGCCACCAGGTCAACCCCAGGCAAGCGAATGGGGCCTTGCAGCCACCAGCTTAAACCCCAGGTAAGCGAATGGGGCCTTGCAGCCACCAGGTCAACCCCTTGCAAGCCTATGGGGCCTTGCAGCCACCAGGTCAAACCCCAGGCAAGTGAATGGGGCCTTGCAGCCACCAGGTCAACCCCAGGTAAGCGAATGGGGCCTTGCAGCCACCAGGTCAACCCTAGGTAAAGCGAATGGGGCCTTGCAGCCACCAGGTCAACCCAAGGCAAGCGAATGGGGCCTTGCAGACACCAGGTCACCCCAATGCAAGCGTATGGGGCCTTGCAGCCACCAGGTCAACCCCAGGCAAGTGAATGGGGCCTTTCAGCCACCAGGTCAACCCCATGCAAGCCAATGGGGCCTTGCAGCCACCAGGTCAACCCCTGCAAGCGAATGGGGCCTTGCAGCCACCAGGTCAACCCCAGGCAAGCGAATGGGGCCTTGCAGCCACCAGGTCAACCCCTGCAAGCGAATGGGGACCTGCAGCCACCAGTCAACCCCAGGCAAGCCTAATGGGGCCTTTGCAGCCAACAGGTCAACCCCAGGTAAGTGAATGGGGCCTTGCAGCCACCAGGTCAACCCCAGGTAAGCGAATGGGGCCTTGCAGCCACCAGGTCAACCCAATGCAAGTGAATGGGGCCTTGCAGCCACCAGGTCAACCCCCTAAGTGAATGTGGCCTTGCAGCCACCAGGTCAACCCCTGGAAGCAATGGGGCCTTGCAGCCACCAGGTCAACCCCAGGCAAGCTAATGGGGCCTTGCAGCCACCATGTCAACCCCCGGCAAGCGAATGGGGCCTTGCAGCCACCAGGTCAACCCCAGGCAAGTGAATGGGGCCTTGCAGCCACCAGGTAACCCCAGGCAAGCAAATGGGGCCTTGCAGCCACCAGGTCAACCCCAGGCAAGTGAATGGGGCCTTGCAGCCACCAGGTCAACCCCCTCAAGTGAATGGGGCCTTGCAGCCACCAGGTCAAACCCAGGACAAGCGAATGGGGCCTTGCAGCCACCAGGTCAACCCCATCCAAGTGAATGGGGCCTTGCAGCCACCAGGTCAACCCCAGGTAAGCGAATGGGGCCTTGCAGCCACCAGGTCAACCCAATGCAAGCGAATGGGGCTTGCAGCCACCAGGTCAAACCCCTGCAAATGGGGCCCTGCAGCCACCAGGTCAACCCCAGGTAAGTGAATGGGGCCTTGCAGCCACAGGTCAACCCCAGGTAAGCGAATGGGGCCTTGCAGCCACCAGGTCAACCCTAGGTAAGCGAATGGGGCCTTGCAGCCACCAGGTCAACCCCATGCAAGCGAATGGGGCCTTGCAGCCACCAGGTCAACCCCAGGTAAGCGAATGGGCCTTGCAGCCACCAGGTCAACCCAAGGCAAGAGAATGGGGCCTTGCAGCCACCAGGTCAACCCCAGGCAAGCGAATGGGGCCTTGCAGACACCAGGTCAACCCAATGCAAGTGAATGGGGCCTTGCAGCCACCAGGTCAACCCCAGGCAAGCGAATGGGCCCTTGCAGCCACCAGGTCAACCCAAGGCAAGCGAATGGGGCCTTGCAGCCACCAGGTCAACCCCTGGAAGCGAATGGGGCCTTGCAGACACCAGGTCAACCCCAGGCAAGCGAATAGGCCTTGCAGACACCAGGTCAACCCCTGCAAGCGAATGGGGCCTTGCAGCCACCAGGTCAATCCCCTGCAAGCGAATGGGGCCTTGCAGCCACAAGGTCAACCCAGGCAAGCGAATGGGGCCTTGCAGCCACCAGGTCAACCCCTGCAAGCCTATGGGGACCTAAAGCCACCAGGTCAACCCCAGGTAAGCGAATGGGGCCTTGCAGCCACCAGGTCAACCCATGCAAGCGAATGGGGCCTTGCAGCCACCAGGTCAACCCCTGCAAGCGAATGGGGCCTTGCAGCCACCAGGTCAAGCCCAGCCTAAAGTGAATGGGGCCTTGCAGCCACCAGGTCAACCCCTGCAAGCGAATGGGGCCTTGCAGCCACCAGGTCAACCCCAGGCAAGCGAATGGGGCCTTTCAGCCACCAGGTCAACCCCTGCAAGCGAATGGGCCTTGCAGCCACCAGGTCAACTCCAGCCATGCCTAAGGGGACTTTTGAGCCACCAGGTCAACACCAGGCAAGCGAATGGGGCCTTGCAGACACCAGGTCAACCCCAGGCAAGCGAATGGGGCCTTGCAGCCACCAGGTCAACCCCAGGTAAGCGAATGGGGCCTTGCAGCCACCAGGTCAACCCCAGGCAAGCGAATGGGCCTTGCAGCCACCAGGTCAACCCCTGCAAGCGAATGGGGCCTTGCAGCCACCAGGTCAACCCCAGGTAAGCGAATGGGGCCTTGCAGCCACCAGGTCAACCCAGGTAAGCGAATGGGGCCTTGCAGCCACCAGGTCAACCCAATGCAAGTGAATGGGGCCTTGCAGCCACCAGGTCAACCCCAGGGAAGTGAATGGGGCCTTGCAGCCACCAGGTCAACCCAATGCAAGCGAATGTGGCCTTGCAGCCACCAGGTCAACCCCAGGCAAGTGAATGGGGCCTTGCAGCCACCAGGTCAACCCCAGGCAAGCGAATGGGGCCTTGCAGGCACCAGGTCAACCCCCTGCAAGCCTATGGGCCTTGCAGCCACCAGGTCAACCCCAGGTAAGTGAATGGGGCCTTGCAGCCACCAGGTCAACCCCAGGTAAGCGAATGGGGCCTTGCAGCCACCAGGTCAACCCCTGCAAGCGAATGGGGCCTTGCAGCCACCAGGTCAACCCAGGCAAGCGAATGGGGCCTTGCAGCCACCAGGTCAACCCAATGCAAGCGAATGGGCCTTGCAGCCACCAGGTCAACCCCAGGCAAGCGAATGGGGCCTTGCAGCCACCAGGTCAACCCAATGCAAGCGAATGGGGCCTTGCAGCCACCAGGTCAACCCCTGCAAGTGAATGGGCCTTGCAGCCACCAGGTCAACCCCAGGCAAGTGAATGGGGCCTTGCAGCCACCAGGTCAACCCCTGGAAGTGAATGGGGCCTTGCAGCCACCAGGTCAAACCCCTGCAAGCGAATGGGGCCTTGCAGCCACCAGGTGAACCCCAGGTAAGTGAATGGGGCCTTGCAGCCACCAGGTCAACCCCAGGCAAGCGAATGGGGCCTTGCAGCCACCAGGTCAACCCTAATGCAAGCGAATGGGGCCTTGCAGCCACCAGGTCAACCCCAGGCAAGCGAATGGGGCCTTGCAGCCACCAGGTCAACCCAGGCAAGTGAATGGGGCCTTGCAGCCACCAGGTCAACCCCTGGCAAGCGAATGGGGCCTTGCAGCCACCAAGGAATGTAACACCAGGCAAGCCTACGAATGGGGCCTTGCAGCACACCAGGTCAACCCAATGCAAGCGAATGGTGCCTTGCAGCCACCAGGTGAACCCCAGGCAAGCGAATGGGGCCTTGCAGCCACCAGGTCAACCCCAGGTAAGCTAATGGGGCCTTGCAGCAACCAGGTCAACCCAATGCAAGTGAATGGGGCCTTGCAGCCACCAGGTTAACCCCTGGAAGCGAAAAAGGCCTTGCAGCCACCATGTCAACCCCTGCAAGCGAATCGGGCCTTGCAGCCACCAGGTCAACCCAATGCAAGCGAATTGGGCCTTGCAGCCTCCAGGTCAACCCCTGCAAGTGAATGGGGCCTTGCAGCCACCAGGTCAACCCCCTGCAAGTGAATGGGCCTTGCAGCCACCAGGTTAAACCCAGGCAAGCGAATGGGGCCTTGCAGGCACCAGGTCAACCCCAGGTAAGCGAATGAGGCCTTGCTGCCACCAGGTCAACCCCAGGCAAGTGAATGGGGCCTTGCAGCCACCAGGTCAAACCCCAGGCAAGCGAATGGGGCCTTGCAGACACCAGGTAAACCCAATGCAAGCTAATGGGGCCTTGCAGACACCAGGTTAACCCCAATGCAAGCTAATGCGGGCTAACAGACACCAGGTCAACCCCAGGCAAGTGAATGTGGCCTTGCAGACAACAGGTCAACCCCCCTGCAAGCGGATGGGGCCTTGCAGCCACCAGGTGTAACTCAGGCAATCCTACGGGACCTTTCAGCCACCAGGCAACCCAATACAAGTGAATGGGGCCTTGCAGGCACCAGGTTAACCCCAGATAAGTGAAGGGGGCTGGCAGCCACCAGGTCAACCCCAGGTAAGCGAATGGGGCCTTGCAGCCACCAGGTGAACCACAGGTAATCGAATGGGGCCTTGCAGCCACCAGGTCAACCCCAGGTAAGCAAATGGGGCCTTGCAGCCACCAGGTCAACCCCTGCAAGTGAATGGGGCCTTGCAGCCACCAGGTCAACCCCAAGCAAGCGAAAGGGCCTTGCAGCCACCAGGTCAACCCCTGGCAAGTGAATGGGGCCTTGCAGCCACCAGGTCAACCCCTGCAAGCGAATGGGGCCTTGCAGCCACCAGGTCAACCCCAGCAAGCGAATGGGGCCTTGCAGTGCAAGTGTATGGGGCCTTGCAGCCACCAGGTCAAGCCCAGGCAAGTGAATGTGGCCTTTCAGCCACCAGGTCAACCCCGGAAAGAGAATGGGGCTTAGCAGCCACCATGTCAACCCCCTGCAAGCCTATGGGGCCCTGCCACCACCAGGTCAAACCTAGGCATGCCTAAGGGGACTTTCCAGGCGAATGGGGCCTTGCAGCCACCAGGTCAACCCCAGGCAAGCGTATGGGGCCTTGCAGGCACCAGGTCAACCCCAGGTAAGCAAATGAGGCCTTTCTGGCGCAAGGTCAACCCAATGCTAGCAAAACTGGCCTTGCAGCGACCAGGTCAACCCCTGCAAGTGAATGGGGCCTTGCAGCCACCAGGTCAACCCAAAGCTAGCGAAAGTGGTTTTGCAGCCACCAGGTCAACCTGTGCAAGCGAATGGGACCGTGCAGCCACTAGCTCAACCCGTTGCAAGCCTATAGGGCCCTGCAGTCAACAGGTGGACCCCAGGTAAGTGAATGGGGCCTTTCAGTCACCAGGTGAACCCCAGGTAACCGAACGGTGCCTTGCAGCCAACAGGTCAACCCCAGGGAAGCAAATGTGGCCTTGCAGCCACCAGGTCAACCCCCTGCAAGCAAGTGGGGCCTTGCAGCCACCAGGTCAACCCCAGGTAAGCTAATGGGAGCTTGCAGCCACCGAGTCAACCCCCTCAAGCGAATGGGGCCTTGCAGCCACCACGTCAACCCCAGATAAGCAAATGGGGCCTTGCAGCCACCACGTCAACCCAATGCTAGGAAAAGTGGCCTTGCAGTGACCAGGTCAACCCGTGCAAGTGAATGGGGCCTTGCAGCCACCAGGTCAACCCCAGGCAAGCGAATGTGGCCTTGCAGCCACCAGGTCAACCCCCTCAAGTGAATGGGGCCTTGCATCAAACAGGTGTAACTCAGACAAGCCTACGGGGCCTTGCAGACACCACGTCAACCCAATCCAAGTGAATTGGGCCTTGCAGCCACCAGATCAACCCCAGGTAAGCAAATGGGGCCTTGCAGACACCAGGTTACCCAATGCAAGAGAATAGGGCCTTGCAGCCACCAGGTCAAACCCCTGCAAGCCTATGGGGCCCTGCAGCCACCAGCTCAACCCCAGGTAAGTGAATGGGGACTTGCAGCCACAAGATCTACCCCAGGTAGGCGAATGGGGCCTTGCAGACACCAGGTCAACCCAATACAAGTGAATGGGGCCTTGCAGCCACCAGGTGAACCCAATGCAAGCGAATGGGGTCTTCAAAGCACCAGATCCACCCCAGTTAGAGCGAATTGGGCCTTGCAGACACCACGTCAACCCAATGCAAGAGAATTCGGCCTTGCAGCCACCAGGTCAACCCCAGGTAAGCGAATGGGGCCTTGCAGATACCAGGTCAACCCAATGCAAGTGAATGGGGCCTTGCAGCCACCAGGTCAACACCCTGCAATCCTACAGTGCCCTGCAGCCACCAGGTGGACCCCAGGTAAGTGAATGGGGTCTTGCAGCCACCAGGTCCACCCCAGATAAGCGAATGGGGCTTTGCAGCCAACAGGTCAACCCCAGGGAAGCGAATGAGGCCTTCCTGCCACAAGGTCAACCCCAGGCAAGTAAATGGGGCCTTGTAGGCACCAGGTCATCCGCAGGCAAGCCTACTGGGCCATGCAGCCAGAAGGGCTATCCCCTGCAAGCGAATGGGGCCTTGCAGCCACCAGCTCAACCCCAGGCATGCCTAAGAGGACTTTTGGAGCCCACGTCAACCCCACGTAAGCTAATGGGGCCTTGCAGCCACCAGGTCAACCCAATGCAAGCGAATGGGGCCTTGCAGCCACCAGGTCAACCCCTTCAAGCGAATGGGGCCTTGCAGCAACCAGGTCAAGCCCAGGTAAATGAATGGGGCCTTGCAGCCACCAGGTCAACCCCAGCCAAGCGAATGGGGCCTTAGAGCCACCAGTTCTATCCCAGGCAAGCGAAAGTGGCCTTTCAGCCACCAGGTCAAACCCCTGCAAGCCTATAGGGCCCTGCAGACACCAGGTCTACTCCAGCCATGCCTAAGTGGACTTTTGGAGCCCACGTCAACACCAGGCAAGCAAATTGGGCCTTGCAGACACCAGGTCAACCCCAGGTAAGTGAATGGGGCCTTCCAGCCACCAAGTGAACCCCAGGTAAGCGAATGGGGCCTTCCAGTCACCAAATCAACCCCTGCAAGCGAAAGGCGCCTTGCAGCCACCAGGTCAACCCCAGGCAAGCGAATGGGGCCTTGAAGCCACCAGGTCAACCCCAGGTAAGCTAATGGGGCCTTGCAGACACCAGGTCAACCCAATGCAAGCAAATGGGGCCTTGCAGCCACCAGGTCAACCTCCTGTAAGCCTATGGGACCTGCAGCCACCACGTCAACCCAATGCAAGCGAAAGGAGCCTTGCAGCCACCAGGTCAACCCCAGGCAAGTGAATGTTGCCTTGCAGCCACCAGGTCAACCCCAGGCAAGTAAATGGGGCCTTGCAGGCACCAGGTGATCCGCAGGCAAGCCTACTGGGCCTTGCAGCCACCAGGTCAACCCCAGGGAAGTGAATGTGGCCTTGCAGCCACCAGGTCAACCCCAGGGAATTGAATGTGGCCTTGCAGGCACCAGGTCAACCCCCTGCAAGCGAATGGGGCCTTGCAGCCACCAGCTGTAACTCAGGTAGAGCCTACGGGGCTTTGCAGCCACCAGGTCAACCCAATGCAAGCGAATGGGGCCTTGCAGCCACCAGGTCAACCCCAGGCAAGCGAATGCGGGCCTGCAGCCACAAGGTCAACCCAATGCAAGCGAATTGGGCCTTTCAGCCTCCAGGTCAACCCCTGCATGTGAATGTGGCATTGCAGCCACCAGGTCAACCCCCTGCAAGTGAATGAGGCCTTGCAGTGACCAGGTTAAACCCCTGGAAGTGAATGGGGCCTTGAAGCCACTAGGTCAAACCCCTGAAAGCCTATGGAACCCTGCAGCCACCAGGTGAACCCCAGGTAAGTGAAAGGGGCCTTGCAGCCACCAGGTCAACCCCAGGCAAGCAAATGGAGCCTTGCATCCACCAGCTCAACCCTAAGCATGCGAATGGGGCCTTTGAGCCACCGGGTCCACCCCAGGTAAGCGAATGGGGCCTTTCAGACGCCAGGTCAACCCAAAGCAAGTGAATGAGTCCTTCCAGCCACCAGGTCTACCCCCTGGAAGCGAATGGGGCCTTGCAGCCACAAGATGTAACTCAGGCAAGCCTACGAGGTCTTGCACACAGCACGTCATCCCAATCCAAGCGAATGGTGCCTTGCAGCCACCAGGTGAACCCCAGGCAAGCGAATGGGGCCTTCCAGCCACCAGGCCAACCCCAGGTAAGCTAATGTGGCCTTGCAGCAACCAGGTCAACCCAATGCAAGTGAATGGGGCCTTGCAGCAACCAGGTTAACTCCCTGGAAGCGAAAAAGGTCTTGCAGCCAACATGTCAACCCCTGCAAGCGAATCGGGCCTTGCAGCCACCAGGTCAACCCAATGCAAGCGAATTGGGCCTTGCAGCCTCCAGGTCAACCCCTGCAAGTGAATGTGGCATTGCAGCCACCAGGTCAACCCCCTGCAAGTGAATGAGGCCTTGTAGCCACCAGGTTAAACCCAGGCAAGCGAATGGGGCCTTGCAGGCACCAGGTCAACCCCAGGTAAGCGAATGAGGCCTTCCTGCCACAAGGTCACCCCAGGCAAGTGAATGGGGCCTTGCAGTCACCAGGTCAAACGCAGGCAAGCGAATGGGGCCTTGCAGACACCAGGTAAACCCAATGCAAGCTAATGGGGCCTTGCAGACACCAGGTTAATCCAATGCAAGCTAATGCGGGCTAACAGACCCCAGGTCAACCCCAGGGAAGTGAATGTGGCCTTGCAGACAACAGGTCAACCCCCCTGCAAGCGGATGGGGCCTTGCAGCCTCCAGGTGTAACTCAGGCAATCCTACGGGACCTTTCAGCCACCCGGCACACCCAATACAAGTGAATGGGGCCTTGCAGGCACCAGGTTAACCCCAGATAAGTGAAGGCGGCTGGCAGCCACCTGGTCAACCCCAGGTAAGCGAATGGGGCCTTGCAGCCACCAGGTGAACCACAGGTAATCGAATGGGGTCTTGCAGCCACCAGGTCAACCCCAGGTAAGCAAATGGGGCCTTGCAGCCACCAGGTCAACCCAATTCTAGCAAAACTGGCGTTGCAGCCACCAGGTCAACCCCTGCAAGTGAATGGCGCCTTGCAGCCACCAGGTACCCCAAGCTAGCGAAAGTGGTCTTGCAGCCACCAGGTCAACCTGTGCAAGTGTATGGGGCCTTGCAGCCACCAGGTCAAGCCCAGGCAAGTGAATGTGGCCTTTCAGCCACCAGGTCAACCCCGGAAAGAGAATGGGGCTTAGAGCCACCATGTCAACCCCCTGCAAGCCTATGGGGCCCTGCCACCACCAGGTCAAACCTAGGCATGCCTAAGGGGACTTTCCAGGCGAATGGGGCCTTGCAGCCACCAGGTTAACCCCAGGCAAGCGTATGGGGCCTTGCAGGCACCAGGTCAACCCCAGGTAAGCAAATGAGGCCTTTCTGGCGCAAGGTCAACCCAATGCTAGCAAAACTGGCCTTGCAGCGACCAGGTCAACCCCTGCAAGTGAATGGGGCCTTGCAGCCACCAGGTCAACCCAAAGCTAGCGAAAGTGGTTTTGCAGCCACCAGGTCAACCTGTGCAAGCGAATGGGACCGTGCAGCCACTAGCTCAACCCGTTGCAAGCCTATAGGGCCCTGCAGTCAACAGGTGGACCCCAGGTAAGTGAATGGGGCCTTTCAGTCACCAGGTGAACCCCAGGTAACCGAACGGTGCCTTGCAGCCAACAGGTCAACCCCAGGGAAGCAAATGTGGCCTTGCAGCCACCAGGTCAACCCCCTGCAAGCAAGTGGGGCCTTGCAGCCACCAGGTCAACCCCAGGTAAGCTAATGGGAGCTTGCAGCCACCGAGTCAACCCCCTCAAGCGAATGGGGCCTTGCAGCCACCACGTCAACCCCAGATAAGCAAATGGGGCCTTGCAGCCACCACGTCAACCCAATGCTAGGAAAAGTGGCCTTGCAGTGACCAGGTCAACCCGTGCAAGTGAATGGGGCCTTGCAGCCACCAGGGGCCTTGCAGCCACCAGGTCAACCCCCTCAAGTGAATGGGGCCTTGCATCAAACAGGTGTAACTCAGACAAGCCTACGGGGCCTTGCAGACACCACGTCAACCCAATCCAAGTGAATTGGGCCTTGCAGCCACCAGATCAACCCCAGGTAAGCAAATGGGGCCTTGCAGACACCAGGTTACCCAATGCAAGAGAATAGGGCCTTGCAGCCACCAGGTCAAACCCCTGCAAGCCTATGGGGCCCTGCAGCCACCAGCTCAACCCCAGGTAAGTGAATGGGGACTTGCAGCCACAAGATCTACCCCAGGTAGGCGAATGGGGCCTTGCAGACACCAGGTCAACCCAATACAAGTGAATGGGGCCTTGCAGCCACCAGGTGAACCCAATGCAAGCGAATGGGGTCTTCAAAGCACCAGATCCACCCCAGTTAGAGCGAATTGGGCCTTGCAGACACCACGTCAACCCAATGCAAGAGAATTCGGCCTTGCAGCCACCAGGTCAACCCCAGGTAAGCGAATGGGGCCTTGCAGCCACCAGGTCAACCCAATGCAAGTGAATGGGGCCTTGCAGCCACCAGGTCAACACCCTGCAATCCTACAGTGCCCTGCAGCCACCAGGTGGACCCCAGGTAAGTGAATGGGGTCTTGCAGCCACCAGGTCCACCCCAGATAAGCGAATGGGGCTTTGCAGCCAACAGGTCAACCCCAGGGAAGCGAATGAGGCCTTCCTGCCACAAGGTCAACCCCAGGCAAGTAAATGGGGCCTTGTAGGCACCAGGTCATCCGCAGGCAAGCCTACTGGGCCATGCAGCCAGAAGGGCTATCCCCTGCAAGCGAATGGGGCCTTGCAGCCACCAGCTCAACCCCAGGCATGCCTAAGAGGACTTTTGGAGCCCACGTCAAGCCCACGTAAGCTAATGGGGCCTTGCAGCCACCAGGTCAACCCAATGCAAGCGAATGGGGCCTTGCAGCCACCAGGTCAACCCCTTCAAGCGAATGGGGCCTTGCAGCAACCAGGTCAAGCCCAGGTAAATGAATGGGGCCTTGCAGCCACCAGGTCAACCCCAGCCAAGCGAATGGGGCCTTAGAGCCACCAGTTCTATCCCAGGCAAGCGAAAGTGGCCTTTCAGCCACCAGGTCAAACCCCTGCAAGCCTATAGGGCCCTGCAGACACCAGGTCTACTCCAGCCATGCCTAAGTGGACTTTTGGAGCCCACGTCAACACCAGGCAAGCAAATTGGGCCTTGCAGACACCAGGTCAACCCCAGGTAAGTGAATGGGGCCTTCCAGCCACCAAGTGAACCCCAGGTAAGCGAATGGGGCCTTCCAGTCACCAAATCAACCCCTGCAAGCGAAAGGCGCCTTGCAGCCACCAGGTCAACCCCAGGCAAGCGAATGGGGCCTTGAAGCCACCAGGTCAACCCCAGGTAAGGGGGCCTTGCAGACACCAGCTAATAAGCCTATGAGGGTCAACACCAGGCAAGCAAATTGGGCCTTGCAGACACCAGGTCAACCCCGGGCCAAGGTCAACCCCAGGTAAGCTAATGGGGCCTTGCAGCCACCAGGTCAACCAATGCAAGTGAATGGGGCCAAGCCACCAGGTCAATCCTGTAAGCCTATGGGACCTGCAGCCACCACGTTGCAAGCGAAAGGAGCCTTGCAGCCACCAGGTCAACCCCAGGCCATGTTGCCTTGCAGCCACCAGGTCAAAGGCAAGTAAATGGGGCCTTGCAGGCACCAGGTGATCCGCAGGCAAGCCTACTGGGCCTTGCAGCCACCAGGTCAACCCCAGGGAAGTGAATGTGGCCTTGCAGCCACCAGGTCAACCCCAGGGAATTGAATGTGGCCTTGCAGGCACCAGGTCAACCCCCTGCAAGCGAATGGGGCCTTGCAGCCACCAGCTGTAACTCAGGTAGAGCCTACGGGGCTTTGCAGCCACCAGGTCAACCCAATGCAAGCGAATGGGGCCTTGCAGCCACCAGGTCAACCCCAGGCAAGCGAATGCGGGCCTGCAGCCACAAGGTCAACCCAATGCAAGCGAATTGGGCCTTTCAGCCTCCAGGTCAACCCCTGCATGTGAATGTGGCATTGCAGCCACCAGGTCAACCCCCTGCAAGTGAATGAGGCCTTGCAGTGACCAGGTTAAACCCCTGGAAGTGAATGGGGCCTTGAAGCCACTAGGTCAAACCCCTGAAAGCCTATGGAACCCTGCAGCCACCAGGTGAACCCCAGGTAAGTGAAAGGGGCCTTGCAGCCACCAGGTCAACCCCAGGCAAGCAAATGGAGCCTTGCATCCACCAGCTCAACCCTAAGCATGCGAATGGGGCCTTTGAGCCACCGGGTCCACCCCAGGTAAGCGAATGGGGCCTTTCAGACGCCAGGTCAACCCAAAGCAAGTGAATGAGTCCTTCCAGCCACCAGGTCTACCCCCTGGAAGCGAATGGGGCCTTGCAGCCACAAGATGTAACTCAGGCAAGCCTACGAGGTCTTGCACACAGCACGTCATCCCAATCCAAGCGAATGGTGCCTTGCAGCCACCAGGTGAACCCCAGGCAAGCGAATGGGGCCTTCCAGCCACCAGGCCAACCCCAGGTAAGCTAATGTGGCCTTGCAGCAACCAGGTCAACCCAATGCAAGCGAATGGGGCCTTGCAGCAACCAGGTTAACTCCCAGGTAAGGAATGTGGCCTTGCAGCAACCAGGTCAACCCAATGCAAGGAATGGGGCCTTGCAGCAACCAGGTTAACTCCCTGGAAGCGAACATGTCAACCCCTGCAAGCGAATCGGGCCTTGCAGCCACCAGGTCAACCCAATGCAAGCGAATTGGGCCTTGCAGCCTCCAGGTCAACCCCTGCAAGTGAATGTGGCATTGCAGCCACCAGGTCAACCCCCTGCAAGTGAATGAGGCCTTGTAGCCACCAGGTTAAACCCAGGCAAGCGAATGGGGCCTTGCAGGCACCAGGTCAACCCCAGGTAAGCGAATGAGGCCTTCCTGCCACAAGGTCACCCCAGGCAAGTGAATGGGGCCTTGCAGTCACCAGGTCAAACGCAGGCAAGCGAATGGGGCCTTGCAGACACCAGGTAAACCCAATGCAAGCTAATGGGGCCTTGCAGACACCAGGTTAATCCAATGCAAGCTAATGCGGGCTAACAGACCCCAGGTCAACCCCAGGGAAGTGAATGTGGCCTTGCAGACAACAGGTCAACCCCCCTGCAAGCGGATGGGGCCTTGCAGCCTCCAGGTGTAACTCAGGCAATCCTACGGGACCTTTCAGCCACCCGGCACACCCAATACAAGTGAATGGGGCCTTGCAGGCACCAGGTTAACCCCAGATAAGTGAAGGTGGCTGGCAGCCACCTGGTCAACCCCAGGTAAGCGAATGGGGCCTTGCAGCCACCAGGTGAACCACAGGTAATCGAATGGGGCCTTGCAGCCACCAGGTCAACCCAATTCTAGCAAAACTGGCGTTGCAGCCACCAGGTCAACCCCTGCAAGTGAATGGCGCCTTGCAGCCACCAGGTACCCCAAGCTAGCGAAAGTGGTCTTGCAGCCACCAGGTCAACCTGTGCAAGTGTATGGGGCCTTGCAGCCACCAGGTCAAGCCCAGGCAAGTGAATGTGGCCTTTCAGCCACCAGGTCAACCCCGGAAAGAGAATGGGGCTTAGAGCCACCATGTCAACCCCCTGCAAGCCTATGGGGCCCTGCCACCACCAGGTCAAACCTAGGCATGCCTAAGGGGACTTTCCAGGCGAATGGGGCCTTGCAGCCACCAGGTTAACCCCAGGCAAGCGTATGGGGCCTTGCAGGCACCAGGTCAACCCCAGGTAAGCAAATGAGGCCTTTCTGGCGCAAGGTCAACCCAATGCTAGCAAAACTGGCCTTGCAGCGACCAGGTCAACCCCTGCAAGTGAATGGGGCCTTGCAGCCACCAGGTCAACCCAAAGCTAGCGAAAGTGGTTTTGCAGCCACCAGGTCAACCTGTGCAAGCGAATGGGACCGTGCAGCCACTAGCTCAACCCGTTGCAAGCCTATAGGGCCCTGCAGTCAACAGGTGGACCCCAGGTAAGTGAATGGGGCCTTTCAGTCACCAGGTGAACCCCAGGTAACCGAACGGTGCCTTGCAGCCAACAGGTCAACCCCAGGGAAGCAAATGTGGCCTTGCAGCCACCAGGTCAACCCCCTGCAAGCAAGTGGGGCCTTGCAGCCACCAGGTCAACCCCAGGTAAGCTAATGGGAGCTTGCAGACCCCAGGTAAGTGAATGGGGCCTTTCAGTCACCAGGTGAACCCCAGGTAACCGAACGGTGCCTTGCAGCCAACAGGTCAACCCCAGGGAAGCAAATGTGGCCTTGCAGCCACCAGGTCAACCCCCTGCAAGCAAGTGGGGCCTTGCAGCCACCAGGTCAACCCCAGGTAAGCTAATGGGAGCTTGCAGCCACCGAGTCAACCCCCTCAAGCGAATGGGGCCTTGCAGCCACCACGTCAACCCCAGATAAGCAAATGGGGCCTTGCAGCCACCACGTCAACCCAATGCTAGGAAAAGTGGCCTTGCAGTGACCAGGTCAACCCGTGCAAGTGAATGGGGCCTTGCAGCCACCAGGTCAACCCCAGGCAAGCGAATGTGGCCTTTCAGCCACCAGGTCAACCCCCTCAAGTGAATGGGGCCTTGCATCAAACAGGTGTAACTCAGACAAGCCTACGGGGCCTTGCAGACACCACGTCAACCCAATCCAAGTGAATTGGGCCTTGCAGCCACCAGATCAACCCCAGGTAAGCAAATGGGGCCTTGCAGACACCAGGTTACCCAATGCAAGAGAATAGGGCCTTGCAGCCACCAGGTCAAACCCCTGCAAGCCTATGGGGCCCTGCAGCCACCAGCTCAACCCCAGGTAAGTGAATGGGGACTTGCAGCCACAAGATCTACCCCAGGTAGGCGAATGGGGCCTTGCAGACACCAGGTCAACCCAATACAAGTGAATGGGGCCTTGCAGCCACCAGGTGAACCCAATGCAAGCGAATGGGGTCTTCAAAGCACCAGATCCACCCCAGTTAGAGCGAATTGGGCCTTGCAGACACCACGTCAACCCAATGCAAGAGAATTCGGCCTTGCAGCCACCAGGTCAACCCCAGGTAAGCGAATGGGGCCTTGCAGATACCAGGTCAACCCAATGCAAGTGAATGGGGCCTTGCAGCCACCAGGTCAACACCCTGCAATCCTACAGTGCCCTGCAGCCACCAGGTGGACCCCAGGTAAGTGAATGGGGTCTTGCAGCCACCAGGTCCACCCCAGATAAGCGAATGGGGCTTTGCAGCCAACAGGTCAACCCCAGGGAAGCGAATGAGGCCTTCCTGCCACAAGGTCAACCCCAGGCAAGTAAATGGGGCCTTGTAGGCACCAGGTCATCCGCAGGCAAGCCTACTGGGCCATGCAGCCAGAAGGGCTATCCCCTGCCCTGCAGCCACCAGGTGGACCCCAGGTAAGTGAATGGGGTCTTGCAGCCACCAGGTCCACCCCAGATAAGCGAATGGGGCTTTGCAGCCAACAGGTCAACCCCAGGGAAGCGAATGAGTTAGAGCGAATTGGGCCTTCCTGCCACAAGGTCAACCCCAGGCAAGTAAATGGGGCCTTGTAGGCACCAGGTCATCCGCAGGCAAGCCTACTGGGCCATGCAGCCAGAAGGGCTATCCCCTGCAAGCGAATGGGGCCTTGCAGCCACCAGCTCAACCCCAGGCATGCCTAAGAGGACTTTTGGAGCCCACGTCAACCCCACGTAAGCTAATGGGGCCTTGCAGCCACCAGGTCAACCCAATGCAAGCGAATGGGGCCTTGCAGCCACCAGGTCAACCCCTTCAAGCGAATGGGGCCTTGCAGCAACCAGGTCAAGCCCAGGTAAATGAATGGGGCCTTGCAGCCACCAGGTCAACCCCAGCCAAGCGAATGGGGCCTTAGAGCCACCAGTTCTATCCCAGGCAAGCGAAAGTGGCCTTTCAGCCACCAGGTCAAACCCCTGCAAGCCTATAGGGCCCTGCAGACACCAGGTCTACTCCAGCCATGCCTAAGTGGACTTTTGGAGCCCACGTCAACACCAGGCAAGCAAATTGGGCCTTGCAGACACCAGGTCAACCCCAGGTAAGTGAATGGGGCCTTCCAGCCACCAAGTGAACCCCAGGTAAGCGAATGGGGCCTTCCAGTCACCAAATCAACCCCTGCAAGCGAAAGGCGCCTTGCAGCCACCAGGTCAACCCCAGGCAAGCGAATGGGGCCTTGAAGCCACCAGGTCAACCCCAGGTAAGCTAATGGGGCCTTGCAGACACCAGGTCAACCCAATGCAAGCAAATGGGGCCTTGCAGCCACCAGGTCAACCTCCTGTAAGCCTATGGGACCTGCAGCCACCACGTCAACCCAATGCAAGCGAAAGGAGCCTTGCAGCCACCAGGTCAACCCCAGGCAAGTGAATGTTGCCTTGCAGCCACCAGGTCAACCCCAGGCAAGTAAATGGGGCCTTGCAGGCACCAGGTGATCCGCAGGCAAGCCTACTGGGCCTTGCAGCCACCAGGTCAACCCCAGGGAAGTGAATGGGCCTTGCAGCCACCAGGTCAACCCCAGGGAATTGAATGTGGCCTTGCAGGCACCAGGTCAACCCCCTGCAAGCGAATGGGGCCTTGCAGCCACCAGCTGTAACTCAGGTAGAGCCTACGGGGCTTTGCAGCCACCAGGTCAACCCAATGCAAGCGAATGGGGCCTTGCAGCCACCAGGTCAACCCCAGGCAAGCGAATGCGGGCCTGCAGCCACAAGGTCAACCCAATGCAAGCGAATTGGGCCTTTCAGCCTCCAGGTCAACCCCTGCATGTGAATGTGGCATTGCAGCCACCAGGTCAACCCCCTGCAAGTGAATGAGGCCTTGCAGTGACCAGGTTAAACCCCTGGAAGTGAATGGGGCCTTGAAGCCACTAGGTCAAACCCCTGAAAGCCTATGGAACCCTGCAGCCACCAGGTGAACCCCAGGTAAGTGAAAGGGGCCTTGCAGCCACCAGGTCAACCCCAGGCAAGCAAATGGAGCCTTGCATCCACCAGCTCAACCCTAAGCATGCGAATGGGGCCTTTGAGCCACCGGGTCCACCCCAGGTAAGCGAATGGGGCCTTTCAGACGCCAGGTCAACCCAAAGCAAGTGAATGAGTCCTTCCAGCCACCAGGTCTACCCCCTGGAAGCGAATGGGGCCTTGCAGCCACAAGATGTAACTCAGGCAAGCCTACGAGGTCTTGCACACAGCACGTCATCCCAATCCAAGCGAATGGAATGGGGCCTTGCAGCCACCATGGGTGAACCCCAGGCAAGCGAATGGGGCCTTCCAGCCACCAGGCCAACCCCAGGTAAGCTAATGTGGCCTTGCAGCAACCAGGTCAACCCAAATGCAAGTGAATGGGGCCTTGCAGCAACCAGGTTAACTCCCTGGAAGCGAAAAAGGTCTTGCAGCCAACATGTCAACCCCTGCAAGCGAATCGGGCCTTGCAGCCACCAGGTCAACCCAATGCAAGCGAATTGGGCCTTGCAGCCTCCAGGTCAACCCCTGCAAGTGAATGTGGCATTGCAGCCACCAGGTCAACCCCCTGCAAGTGAATGAGGCCTTGTAGCCACCAGGTTAAACCCAGGCAAGCGAATGGGGCCTTGCAGGCACCAGGTCAACCCCAGGTAAGCGAATGAGGCCTTCCTGCCACAAGGTCACCCCAGGCAAGTGAATGGGGCCTTGCAGTCACCAGGTCAAACGCAGGCAAGCGAATGGGGCCTTGCAGACACCAGGTAAACCCAATGCAAGCTAATGGGGCCTTGCAGACACCAGGTTAATCCAATGCAAGCTAATGCGGGCTAACAGACCCCAGGTCAACCCCAGGGAAGTGAATGTGGCCTTGCAGACAACAGGTCAACCCCCCTGCAAGCGGATGGGGCCTTGCAGCCTCCAGGTGTAACTCAGGCAATCCTACGGGACCTTTCAGCCACCCGGCACACCCAATACAAGTGAATGGGGCCTTGCAGGCACCAGGTTAACCCCAGATAAGTGAAGGCGGCTGGCAGCCACCTGGTCAACCCCAGGTAAGCGAATGGGGCCTTGCAGCCACCAGGTGAACCACAGGTAATCGAATGGGGCCTTGCAGCCACCAGGTCAACCCAATGGGGCCTTGCAGCCACCAGGTCAACCCAATTCTAGCAAAACTGGCGTTGCAGCCACCAGGTCAACCCCTGCAAGTGAATGGCGCCTTGCAGCCACCAGGTACCCCAAGCTAGCGAAAGTGGTCTTGCAGCCACCAGGTCAACCTGTGCAAGTGTATGGGGCCTTGCAGCCACCAGGTCAAGCCCAGGCAAGTGAATGTGGCCTTTCAGCCACCAGGTCAACCCCGGAAAGAGAATGGGGCTTAGAGCCACCATGTCAACCCCCTGCAAGCCTATGGGGCCCTGCCACCACCAGGTCAAACCTAGGCATGCCTAAGGGGACTTTCCAGGCGAATGGGGCCTTGCAGCCACCAGGTTAACCCCAGGCAAGCGTATGGGGCCTTGCAGGCACCAGGTCAACCCCAGGTAAGCAAATGAGGCCTTTCTGGCGCAAGGTCAACCCAATGCTAGCAAAACTGGCCTTGCAGCGACCAGGTCAACCCCTGCAAGTGAATGGGGCCTTGCAGCCACCAGGTCAACCCAAAGCTAGCGAAAGTGGTTTTGCAGCCACCAGGTCAACCTGTGCAAGCGAATGGGACCGTGCAGCCACTAGCTCAACCCGTTGCAAGCCTATAGGGCCCTGCAGTCAACAGGTGGACCCCAGGTAAGTGAATGGGGCCTTTCAGTCACCAGGTGAACCCCAGGTAACCGAACGGTGCCTTGCAGCCAACAGGTCAACCCCAGGGAAGCAAATGTGGCCTTGCAGCCACCAGGTCAACCCCCTGCAAGCAAGTGGGGCCTTGCAGCCACCAGGTCAACCCCAGGTAAGCTAATGGGAGCTTGCAGCCACCGAGTCAACCCCCTCAAGCGAATGGGGCCTTGCAGCCACCACGTCAACCCCAGATAAGCAAATGGGGCCTTGCAGCCACCACGTCAACCCAATGCTAGGAAAAGTGGCCTTGCAGTGACCAGGTCAACCCGTGCAAGTGAATGGGGCCTTGCAGCCACCAGGTCAACCCCAGGCAAGCGAATGTGGCCTTTCAGCCACCAGGTCAACCCCCTCAAGTGAATGGGGCCTTGCATCAAACAGGTGTAACTCAGACAAGCCTACGGGGCCTTGCAGACACCACGTCAACCCAATCCAAGTGAATTGGGCCTTGCAGCCACCAGATCAACCCCAGGTAAGCAAATGGGGCCTTGCAGACACCAGGTTACCCAATGCAAGAGAATAGGGCCTTGCAGCCACCAGGTCAAACCCCTGCAAGCCTATGGGGCCCTGCAGCCACCAGCTCAACCCCAGGTAAGTGAATGGGGACTTGCAGCCACAAGATCTACCCCAGGTAGGCGAATGGGGCCTTGCAGACACCAGGTCAACCCAATACAAGTGAATGGGGCCTTGCAGCCACCAGGTGAACCCAATGCAAGCGAATGGGGTCTTCAAAGCACCAGATCCACCCCAGTTAGAGCGAATTGGGCCTTGCAGACACCACGTCAACCCAATGCAAGAGAATTCGGCCTTGCAGCCACCAGGTCAACCCCAGGTAAGCGAATGGGGCCTTGCAGATACCAGGTCAACCCAATGCAAGTGAATGGGGCCTTGCAGCCACCAGGTCAACACCCTGCAATCCTACAGTGCCCTGCAGCCACCAGGTGGACCCCAGGTAAGTGAATGGGGTCTTGCAGCCACCAGGTCCACCCCAGATAAGCGAATGGGGCTTTGCAGCCAACAGGTCAACCCCAGGGAAGCGAATGAGGCCTTCCTGCCACAAGGTCAACCCCAGGCAAGTAAATGGGGCCTTGTAGGCACCAGGTCATCCGCAGGCAAGCCTACTGGGCCATGCAGCCAGAAGGGCTATCCCCTGCAAGCGAATGGGGCCTTGCAGCCACCAGCTCAACCCCAGGCATGCCTAAGAGGACTTTTGGAGCCCACGTCAACCCCACGTAAGCTAATGGGGCCTTGCAGCCACCAGGTCAACCCAATGCAAGCGAATGGGGCCTTGCAGCCACCAGGTCAACCCCTTCAAGCGAATGGGGCCTTGCAGCAACCAGGTCAAGCCCAGGTAAATGAATGGGGCCTTGCAGCCACCAGGTCAACCCCAGCCAAGCGAATGGGGCCTTAGCAGCCACCAGGTCTATCCCAGGCAAGCGAAAGTGGCCTTTCAGCCACCAGGTCAAACCCCTGCAAGAAGGGCCTGCAGACACCAGGTCTACTCCAGCCATGCCTAAGTGGACTTTTGGAGCCCACGTCAACCCAGGCAAGCAAATTGGGCCTTGCAGACACCAGGTCAACCCCAGGTAAGTGAATGGGGCCTTGCAGCCACCAGGTCAACCCCAGGTAAGCGAATGGGGCCTTGCAGTCACCAAATCAACCCCTGCAAGCGAATGGGGCCTTGCAGCCACCAGGTCAACCCCAGGCAAGCGAATGGGGCCTTGAAGCCACCAGGTCAACCCCAGGTAAGCTAATGGGGCCTTGCAGCCACCAGGTCAACCCCAGGCAAGCGAATGGGGCCTTGCAGCCACCAGGTCAACCCCTGTAAGCGAATGGGGCCTTGCAGCCACCAGGTCAACCCAATGCAAGCGAATGGGGCCTTGCAGCCACCAGGTCAACCCCAGGCAAGTGAATGGGCCTTGCAGCCACCAGGTCAACCCCAGGCAAGTAAATGGGGCCTTGCAGCCACCAGGTGTCAACCCCAGGCAAGCCTATGGGGCCTTGCAGCCACCAGGTCAACCCCAGGAAGTGAATGGGGCCTTGCAGCCACCAGGTCAACCCCAGGGAACTGAATGGGGCCTTGCAGCCACCAGGTCAACCCCCTGCAAGCGAATGGGGCCTTGCAGCCACCAGGTCAACCCCAGGTAAGCCGAATGGGGCCTTGCAGCCACCAGGTCAACCCAATGCAAGCGAATGGGGCCTTGCAGCCACCAGGTCAACCCCAGGCAAGCGAATGGGGCCTTGCAGCCACCAGGTCAACCCAATGCAAGCGAATGGGGCCTTGCAGCCACCAGGTCAACCCCTGCAAGTGAATGGGGCCTTGCAGCCACCAGGTCAACCCCCTGCAAGTGAATGGGGCCTTGCAGTCAACCCCACCAGGTGCAGCCACCAGGTAAACCCCTGGAAGTGAATGGGGCCTTGCAGCCACCAGGTCAAACCCCAGGCAAGTGAATGGGGCCTTGCAGCCACCAGGTCAACCCCAGGTAAGTGAATGGGGCCTTGCAGCCACCAGGTCAACCCCAGGCAAGCGAATGGGGCCTTGCAGCCACCAGGTCAACCCTAAGCAAGCGAATGGGGCCTTGCAGCCACCGGGTCAACCCCAGGTAAGCGAATGGGGCCTTGCAGCCACCAGGTCAACCCAATGCAAGTGAATGAGGCCTTGCAGCCACCAGGTCAACCCCTGGAAGCGAATGGGGCCTTGCAGCCACCAGGTCAACCCAGGCAAGCGAATGGGGCCTTGCAGCCACCAGGTCAACCAATGCAAGCGAATGGGGCCTTGCAGCCACCAGGTCAACCCCAGGCAAGCGAATGGGGCCTTGCAGCCACCAGGTCAACCCCAGGTAAGCGAATGGGGCCTTGCAGCCACCAGGTCAACCCAATGCAAGCGAATGGGGCCTTGCAGCCACCAGGTCAACCCCAGGCAAGCGAATGGGGCCTTGCAGCCACCAGGTCAACCCCTGCAAGTGAATGGGGCCTTGCAGCCACCAGGTCAACCCCAGGCAAGCGAATTGGGCCTTGCAGCCACCAGGTCAACCCCATGCAAGCGAATGGGGCCTTGCAGCCACCAGGTCAACCCCAGGCAAGCGAATGGGGCCTTGCAGCCACCAGGTCAACCCCAGGCAAGCGAATGGGGCCTTGCAGCCACCAGGTCAACCCATGCAAGTGAATGGGGCCTTGCAGCCACCAGGTCAACCCCAGGCAAGCGAATGGGGCCTTGCAGCCACCAGGTCAACCCAAGCAAGCGAATGGGGCCTTGCAGCCACCAGGTCAACCCAGGCAAGTGAATGGGGCCTTGCAGACACCAGGTCAACCCAATGCAAGTAAGTGAATGGGGCCTTGCAGCCACCAGGTCAACCCCAGGCAAGCGAATGGGGCCTTGCAGCCACCAGGTCAACGGAAGCCCCCAAGGCAAGTGAATGGGGCCTTGCAGCCACCAGGTCAACCCCAGGCAAGTGAATGGGGCCTTGCAGCCACCAGGTCAACCCCAGGTAAGCGAATGGGGCCTTGCAGCCACCAGGTCAACCCCAGGCAAGTGAATGGGGCCTTGCAGCCACCAGGTCAACCCCAGGTAAGTGAATGGGGCCTTGCAGCCACCAGGTCAACCCCAGGTAAGTGAATGGGGCCTTGCAGCCACCAGGTCAACCCAATGCAAGCGAATGGGGCCTTGCAGCCACCAGGTCAACCCAGGCAAGCCTGAATGGGGCCTTGCAGCCACCAGGTCAACCCCAGGCAAGCGAATGTGGCCTTGCAGCCACCAGGTCAACCCCAGGCAAGCGAATGGGGCCTTGCAGCCACCAGGTCAACCCCAGGTAAGCGAATGGGGCCTTGCAGCCACCAGGTCAACCCCAGGTAAGCTGAATGGGGCCTTGCAGCCACCAGGTCAACCCCAGGCAAGCGAATGGGGCCTTGCAGCCACCAGGTCAACCCAAGGCAAGCCTATGGGGCCTTGCAGCCACCAGGTCAACCCAGGCAAGCGAATGGGGCCTTGCAGACACCAGGTCAACCCCAGGCAAGCGAATGGGGCCTTGCAGCCACCAGGTCAACCCCAGGCAAGCGAATGGGGCCTTGCAGCCACCAGGTCAACCCCAGGTAAGCGAATGGGGCCTTGCAGCCACCAGGTCAAACCCCTGCAAGCGAATGGGGCCTTGCAGCCACCAGGTCAACCCAATGAAAGCCCGAATGGGGCAAGTTGCAGCCACCAGGTCAACCCCAGGCAAGTGAATGGGGCCTTGCAGCCACCAGGTCAACCCCAGGCAAGTGAATGGGGCCTTGCAGCCACCAGGTCAACCCCAGGTAAGCCGAATGGGGCCTTGCAGCCACCAGGTCAACCCCAGGCAAGAGAATGGGGCCTTGCAGCCACCAGGTCAACCCCAGGTAAGCGAATGGGGCCTTGCAGCCACCAGGTCAACCCCAGGCAAGCGAATGGGGCCTTGCAGCCACCAGGTCAACCCCCTGCAAGCCTATGGGGCCTGCAGCCACCAGGTCAACCCCAGGTAAGTGAATGGGGCCTTGCAGCCACCAGGTCAACCCCAAGGCAATCGAATGGGGCCTTGCAGCCACCAGGTCAACCCCAAACAAGTGAATGGGGCCTTGCAGCCACCAGGTCAACCCAATGCAAGCGAATGGGGCCTTGCAGCCACCAGGTCAACCCCAGGCAAGTGAATGGGGCCTTGCAGCCACCAGGTCAACCCCAGGCAAGTGAATGGGGCCTTGCAGCCACCAGGTCAACCCTAGGTAAGCGAATGGGGCCTTGCAGACACCAGGTCAACCCCAGGTAAGTGAATGGGGCCTTGCAGACACCAGTCAACCCCAGCAAGCGAATGGGGCCTTGCAGCCACCAGGTCAACCCATGCAAGCGAAATGTGGCCTGCAGCCACCAGGCCAACCCAGGCAAGCGAATGGGCCTTGCAGCCACCAGGTCAACCCCCTGCAAGCGAATGGGGCCTTGCAGCCACCAGGTGTAACTCAGGCAAGCCTACGGGGCCTTGCAGACACCAGGTCAACCCAATGCAAGTGAATGGGGCCTTGCAGCCACCAGGTCAACCCAGGCAAGCGAACGGGGCCTTGCAGCTACCAGGTAAACCCCAGGTAAAGCGAATGGGGCCTTGCAGACACCAGGTCAAACCAATGCAAGCCTATGGGGCACTTGCAGCCACCAGGTCAACCCCAGGTAAGTGAATGGGGCCTTGCAGCCACCAGGTCAACCCCAGGTAAGCGAATGGGGCCTTGCAGACACCAGGTCAACCCTAGGCAAGTGAGTGGGGTCTTGCAGCCATCAGGTCAACCCAAAGCAAGCGAATGGGGCCTTGCAAGCACCAGGTCCACCCCAGGTAAGCGAATGGGGCCTTGCAGACACCAGGTCAACCCCAGGCAAGCGAATGTGGACTTGCAGCCACCAGGTCAAACCCCTGCAAGCCTATGGGGCCCTGAAGCCACCAGGTCAACCCCAGGCATGCCTAAGGGGACTTTTGGAGCCCACGTCAACCCTAGGCAAGCCAATGGGGCCTTGCAGTGTCCAGGACCACCCCAGGTAAGCGAATGGGGCCTTGCAGACACCAGGTCAACCCAATGCAATTGAATAGGGCCTTGCAGCCACCAGATCAATCCCCTGCATCCGAATGTGGCCTTGCAGCCACCAGGTCAAATCAAGGCAAGTGAATGTAGCCTTCCAGCCACCAGGTCAACCCCAGGTAAGCGAATGAGGCCTTGCAGCCACCAGGTCACCCCCTGCAAGCCTATGGGTGCTGCAGCCACTAGGTGAACCCCAGGCAAGGGAATGGGGACTTGCAGCCAACAGGTCAACCCCAGGAAAGCGAATGGTGCCTTGCAGCCACCAGGTCAACACAATACAAGTAAATGGGGCCTTGCAGCCACCAGGTAAATCCCCTGCAAGCGAATGTGGCCTTGCAGCCACCATGTCCACCTCAGGAAAGTGAATGGGGCCTTGCTTCAACCAGGTTATCCCCAGGCAAGCGAATGGGGCCTTGAAGCCACCAGGTCAACCCCAGGTATGCGGTTGGGGCCTTGCAGACACCAGGTTAACCCCAAGCAAGTGAATGGGGCTTTGCATCCACCAGGTCAACCCCATGCAAGTGAATGGGCCCTTGCATCCCCCAGGTCAACCCCAGGCAAGTGAATGGGGTCTTGCAGCCACCAGGTTAACCCCAGGCAAGTGAATGAGGCCTTACAGCCACCAGGTCAACCCCAGGTAAGCGGATGGGGCCTTGCAGCCACCAGGTCACCCCCTGCAAGCCTATGGGTCCTCCAGCCACTAGGAGAACCCCAGGAAAGGGAATGGAGCCTTGCATACACCAGGTCAACCCCAGGTAAGCGAATCGGCCCTGGGAGACAACAGGTCAAGCCCCTGCAAGCCTACAGCACCCGGCAGCCACCAGGTGGACCCCAGGTAAGTGAATGGGGCCTTGCAGCCACCAGGTCCACCCCAGGTAAGCGAATGCGGCTTTGGAGCCAACAGGTCAACCCCACGGAAGCTGGAATGGGGCCTTGCAGCCACCAGGTCAACCCCAGGCAAGCAAATGGGGCCTTGCAGCCACCAGGTCCACCCCAGGTAAGCGAAGGGCCTTTCAGACACCAGGTCAACCCAATGCAAGAGAATGCGGACTTGCAGTCACCAGATCAACCCCGCGTAAGCGAATGGCGCCTTACAGGTACCAGGTCAACCCAGTGCAAGCGAAAGGGGCCTTGCAGCCACCAGTCAACCCCTTTCAAGCCTATAGGGCCCTGCAGCCACCAGGTGGACCCCCGGTAGAGTGAATGGGGCCTTGCAGCCACCAGGTCAAGCACAGGTAACCGAATGGGGCTTTGCAGCCAACAGGTGAACACCAGGGAAGCGAATGTGGCCTTGCAGCCACCAGGTCAACCCCAGGTAAGCTAATGGGGACTTGCAGGCACCAGAACAACCCCATTAAGCGAATGGGGCCTTGCAGCCACCAGTTCAACCCAAGGTAAGCGAATGGGACATTGCAGGCACCAGCTCAACCCCCTGCAAACCTATGGGGCCCTGCAGCCACCAGGTGAAACTCAGGGAAGCCTACTGGGCCTTGCAGACAGCAGGTCAACCCAATGCAACCAAACGGGGCCGTGCAGACATCAGGTCAATGCATTGCTAGAGAATGCGGCCTTGCAGCCACCAGGTAAACCCGAGGTAAGCAAATGGGGCCTTGCAGATACCAGGTCAACCCAATGCAAACGAATGGGGCCTTTCACCGACCAGGTCAACCGAAGGCAAGTGAATGGGACTTTGCAGCCACCAGGTCGACCCCCTTCAAGCGAATGGGGCATTGCAGCCACCAGGTCCACCCCAGGAAAGCGAATGGGGCCTGGCAGCCACCAGGTCACCCCGCTTCAAGCGAATGTGGACTTGCAGCCACGAGGTCAAACCCCTGAAAGCCTATGGGGCCCTGAAGCCACCAGGTCAACCCCAGGCATGCCTAAGAGGACTTTTGGAGGCCACGCCAACCCTAGGAAAGCGAATGGGGCCTTGCAGTGTCCAGGTCCACCCCAGGCAAGTGAATGGGGCCTTGCAGCCACCAGGTCCACCCCAGGTAAGCGAATGGGGACTTGCAGACACCAGGTCTGCCCAATGCAAGAGAATGGGGCCTTGCAGCCACGAGGTCAACCCCTTTCAAGCCTATAGGGCCCTGCAGCCACCAGGTGGACCCCAGGTAAGTGAATAGGGCATTGCAGCCGCCAGGTGAACCCCAGGCAAGCCTACGGGGCCGTGCAGACACCAGGTCAACCCCAGGTAATCGAATGGGGACTTGGAGCCACCTGGTCAACCCCGGGCAAGCGAATGGGGCCTTGGAGCCACCAGGTTAGCCCCCTGCAAGCCTATGGAGCCCTGCAGCCACCGGGGCAACCCCAGGTAAGTGAATGGGGCCTTGCAGCCACCAGGTCCACACCAGGTAAGTGAATGGGGCCTTTCAGCCACCAGGTCCACACCAGGTAAGCAAATGGGGCCTTGCAGACACCAGGTCAACGCAATACCAGTGAATGGGGCCTTACAGGCGCCAGCTCAACCCCAGCCAAGCCTATGGGGCCTTCCAGGCACCAGGTCAACCGAATGCAAGCGAATGGGGCCTTGCAGCCACCAGGTCAACCAAATGCAACTGAATGTGTCCATGCAGCCAGCAGGTCAACCCCAGGTAAGCGAATGGGTCGTTGCAGCCACCAGGTCAACCACAGGTTAGTGAATCGTGCCTTCCACCCACCAGGTGAACCCCAGGTAAAGCTAATGGGGCCCAGCAGCCAGCAGGTCAAACCCCGGCAAGCCTATGGGGCCTTGCAGCCACCAGCTCAACCCCAGGCAAGTGAATGGGTCCTTGCCCAGGTGGAGGGGGGCACTCCTTGGAGGCTGAATCTCCTGGCGGTTGTGCGGGTCCTGCATCCACACTCCTGCTGCTTGTTTGGCAGTGAAGCCCTGGGCGGTGTGGCGAAATGCCGGGCTAGCAGCTCCGGCACCGCTTAGGGGAGCCGCGGGCTTTGCGGAGTTGTGCGAGCGCGCGGCTTGTGGGGTGGGATTGAGGTAGCTCTTAGCCCCCCTCGAGGTTCGCCGAGTTGGCACAAGTAGACGACTTAGAGTAAGTAGTTAGTGTCTCTTAATCTATAGGGTGTCCGTTGGTTCATGAGGTTCCAGAGCCAGCCCTTGCGTTCCAACAGTGGAGCTAGTCCAAAGCTAGGTGCGGCTGCCGACTCCTTTAGTCCCATAAGTGGTCAACGGCTCATTGATATGGAATGTTAGTAATAAAAGTTAGTATGGAGCAGATATAGAGTAAAACAAAAAGATTTATTCACTCACCTGGCCTCACCCTCTTACAAGTAAGAGGGGAGGCCGGTTGGAACGAAGTTGCAGTAAATACAAGTATAGCGAGCGTAGATATGCTGTCTAAGCTATGATGAGAGGCAGTCGAGAAGCGGAGTCTCCGATGTTTCTTCAGTTACAGTATGCCGGATACTAAAGGGGTCTGTTGGTTCACGGGGTTCCAGAGCCAGCAGCTGCCGACTCCGTAGTCCCAGAACTGGTTAACAGCTCATGAATGGGATACTCTATAGGGTGTCCGTTGGTTCACGAGGTTCCAGAGCCAGCCCTTGCGTTCCAACAGTGGAAGAAGTCCAAAGCTAGGTGCGGCTGCCGACTCCTTAGGTCCCAGAACTGGTCAACGGCTCATAATTGGGAAACACAAAGCAAAACTGTAACACAGTGAATCGTTGTCTGTTGTCGGATTTCTGAGGCCTTTATCTTCGCTGGGATACGCCCAGGCGGGGAGGCTGAGAACTGGTCTGCGGGGTGATCAGGCCCACAGAGTTTTCCAGTTGTCGTCTCTGCTGCTTCCTGCTTTTTTGCCTCTTTTATAAATGTTTGTTGGACTGCCTCTATGACACTAACTATAGTATACAGATAGGATAATTTTCTTTTACATAATTATTGCTAGGCAGATTTTCTACATAAGTTTCATTTCTGCAGAAATGACACTTTTAGATAAGAAATGAAATTTGCAGAATGCGCATGTGTAGCTTAATGCCAGTGGAGAAAAGTACAAAGCGTTCATTTTGATTAACAGCCGACTTCAGGGTTACATAAATGTGAGAGTACCGCGCGGCAGTTACACAAAAAAGAGAAAATAATATAAAGTCTTTGCTAAAAACTATAAGACAGTTACAGGCGGCAGCAAGTCTGGGCACCAGGTCAATCCCAGGCATGCCTAGGGAGACTTTTGGAGCCCAGGTAAAGCCCAGGGAAGAGAATGGGGCGTTGCAGACACCAGGTGAACCCAAGGCAAGTGAATGGGGCCTTGCAGCCACCAGGTCAACCCAGTGCAAGCGAATGGGGCCTTGAAGCCACCAGGTCAACCCAATGCAAATGAATGGGGCCTTGCAGCCACCAGGTCCACCCCAGGCAGGCGAAAGGGGCCTTGCAGCCACCAGATGTAACTCAGGGAAGCCTACGGGGCATTGTAGACACCAGGTCAAACCCAGGCAAGCGAATGGGTCCAGCAGAAACTAGGTCAACCCAATGCAAGCGAATGGGGCTTGGAGCCACTGGGTCTACCCCAGGTAAACGAATGGGGCCTTGCAGCAACGAGGTCAACCCAATGCAAGTGAATGTGGCCTTGCAGCCAGCACGTCAACCCCAGGCAAGTGAAAGGGGCCTTACAGCAAGCAGGTGCAACCCAGGCAAGCTTACGGGGCCTCGCAGGAACCAGATCAACCCAATGGAAGCGAATGGGGCCTTGCAGACACCAGGTCAACACCCTGTTACCCTATGGGGCCCTGCAGCCACCAGGTCAACCCCAGGTAAGCGAATGGGGCCTTGCAGACACCAGGTAAATCCAATGGAAGTTCATGGGGCCTTGCAGCCAGCACGTCCAGCCCAGGCAACTGAATGCAGCCTTGCAGCCACCAGGTGTAATTCAGGCAAGCCTACGGGGCCTTGGAGACACCAGCTCAACCCAATGCAAGTGAATGGGGCCTTGCAGACAGCAGGTCAACCCCAGCCAAGCGAATGGGGCCTTGCAGCCACCAGGTCAACCCCAGGTAAGCTAATGGGGCCTTGCAGCCACCTGCTCAACCCAATGCAAGCGAATGGGGCCTTTCAGACACCAGGTAAACCCAATGGAAGTTCATGGGGCCTTGCAGCCAGCAGGTCAAGCCCAGGCAACTGAATGCAGCCTTTCAGCCACCAGGTGTAACTCAGGCAAGCCTACGGGGCCTTGGAGACACCAGCTCAACCCAATGCAAGTGAATGGGGCCTTGCAGACAGCAGGTCAACCCCAGGTAAGCGAATGGGCCTTGCAGCCACCAGGTCAACTCCTGCAAGTGAATGGGGCCTTGCAGCCACCAGGAAAACCCCAGGCAAGTGAATGGGGCGTAGCAGACACCAGGTCAACCCCAGGTAAGCGAATGCGGCCTTGCATCGACCAGGTCAACACCCTGCAAGCCTATGGGGCCATGCAGCCACCAGGTGATCCGCAGGTAAGTGAAAGGGGCCTTCCAGGCACCAAGTTAACCCCAGGTAAGTGGATGGGGCCTTGCAGACACCAGGTCAACCCAATGCAAGCGAGTAGGGCCTTGCTGCCACCAGATCAACCCCAGGCAACTGAATGGGGCCTTGCAGCCACCAGTTCAACCCCCTGCAAGCCTATGGGGCCCTGCAGACACCGGGTCAACCCCAGGTAAGTCTTTGCGGCCTGGCAGCCACCAGGTCAACCCCATTTAAGCGAATGGTGCCTTTAAGCCTCCAGGTCCACCCCAAGTAATCGAATGGGACCTTGCATCCACCAGGTCAACCCGAAGCAATCCTACGGGGCCTTACTGACACCAGGTCAACCCAATGGAGGTGAAAGGGGCCTTGCAGACACCAGGTCTACCCCAGCTAAGCGAATGAGGCCTTGCAGCCACAAGGTCAACCCAATTGAAGCGAATGGGGCCTTGCATCTAGCAGGTTATACCCAGGTATGCGGATGGGGCCTGGCAGCCACCAGGTCAAACCCCTGCAAGCCTATGGGGCCCTGCAGCCACCAGGTGAAAACTAGGTAAGTGAATGGGGCATTGCAGCCACCAGGTCCACCAGAGGCAAGTGCATGGGGCCTTGCAGCCAACAGGTCAATCCCAGGCAAGTGAATTGGGCCTTGCAGCCACAAGGTCAACCCCAGGTAAGCTAATGGGGCCTTGCACCCACCATGGTCAACCCCAGGCAAGTGAATGGGGCGTTGCAGACACCAGGTCAACCCCAGGTAAGCGGATGGGGCCTTCCAGACACCAGGTCAACCCAATGCAAATGAATGGGGCCTTGAATCCACCACGTCAACCCCCTGTGAGCCTATGGGGTCCTGCAGCGACCAGGTGAACGCCAGGTAAGTCAAAGGGGCCTTGCAGCCACCAGGTCCACTCCAGGCAAGCGAATGTGGCCTTGCAGCCACCTGGTGAACCACAGGCAAGCGAATGTGGCCTTGCAGCCACAAGGTCAACCCAATTGAAGCGAATGGTGCCTTGCAGCCAGCAGGTTATACCCAGGTAAGCGGATGTGGCCTGGCAGCCACCAGGAAAACCCCAGGTATGCGAATGGGGCCTTGCAGCCACCAGCTAAACCCAATCAAGTGAATGGGGCCTTGCAGCCACAAGGTCAACCCCAGGAAAGCCTACGGGGCCTTGCAGACACCAGGTCAACCCAGTGCAAGCGAAATGGGCCTTGTAGTCACCAGGTCAATCCCAGACAAGCAAATGGGGCCTGCCCCAGGTTGGGGGGGCACTCCTTGGAGGCTTAAGCTCTGGTGGGGGGCACTTGATGGAGGCTTAAACCCCTGGACGTTTGTGTGGGTCCTGCGTCCGCACTCCCGGTGGTTGTTTGGGAATGAAACCCCGGGCGGCAGCAAGGGTCAACCCCAGGTTGGCAGCCACCAGGTCAACCCCAGGGATGCCGAGGGGGACTTTTGCAGCCCAGGTCAACCCCAGGTAAGCGAATGGGGCCTTGCAGACACCAGGTCAACCCCAGGTAAGCGAATGCAAGGAGCCTTGCAGACACCAGGTCAACCCCAGGCAAGTGAGTGGGGTCTTGCAGCCATCAGGTCAACCCAAAGCAAGCGAATGGGGCCTTGCAAGCACCAGGTCAACCCCAGGTAAGCGAATGGGGCCTTGCAGACACCAGGTCAACCCCAGGCAAGCGAATGTGGACTTGCAGCCACCAGGTCAAACCCCTGCAAGCCTATGGGGCCCTGAAGCCACCAGGTCAACCCCAGGCATGCCTAAGGGGACTTTTGGAGCCCACGTCAACCCTAGGCAAGCGAATGGGGCCTTGCAGTGTCCAGGACCACCCCAGGTAAGCGAATGGGGCCTTGCAGACACCAGGTCAACCCAATGCAATTGAATAGGGCCTTGCAGCCACCAGATCAATCCCCTGCATCCGAATGTGGCCTTGCAGCCACCAGGTCAAATCAAGGCAAGTGAATGTAGCCTTCCAGCCACCAGGTCAACCCCAGGTAAGCGAATGAGGCCTTGCAGCCACCAGGTCACCCCCTGCAAGCCTATGGGTGCTGCAGCCACTAGGTGAACCCCAGGCAAGGGAATGGGGACTTGCAGCCAACAGGTCAACCCCAGGAAAGCGAATGGTGCCTTGCAGCCACCAGGTCAACACAATACAAGTAAATGGGGCCTTGCAGCCACCAGGTAAATCCCCTGCAAGCGAATGTGGCCTTGCAGCCACCATGTCCACCTCAGGAAAGTGAATGGGGCCTTGCTTCAACCAGGTTATCCCCAGGCAAGCGAATGGGGCCTTGAAGCCACCAGGTCAACCCCAGGTATGCGGTTGGGGCCTTGCAGACACCAGGTTAACCCCAAGCAAGTGAATGGGGCTTTGCATCCACCAGGTCAACCCCATGCAAGTGAATGGGCCCTTGCATCCCCCAGGTCAACCCCAGGCAAGTGAATGGGGTCTTGCAGCCACCAGGTTAACCCCAGGCAAGTGAATGAGGCCTTACAGCCACCAGGTCAACCCCAGGTAAGCGGATGGGGCTTTGCAGCCACCAGGTCACCCCCTGCAAGCCTATGGGTCCTCCAGCCACTAGGAGAACCCCAGGAAAGGGAATGGAGCCTTGCATACACCAGGTCAACCCCAGGTAAGCGAATCGGCCCTGGGAGACAACAGGTCAAGCCCCTGCAAGCCTACAGCACCCGGCAGCCACCAGGTGGACCCCAGGTAAGTGAATGGGGCCTTGCAGCCACCAGGTCCACCCCAGGTAAGCGAATGCGGCTTTGGAGCCAACAGGTCAACCCCACGGAAGCTAATGGGGCCTTGCAGCCACCAGGTCAACCCCAGGCAAGCAAATGGGGCCTTGCAGCCACCAGGTCCACCCCAGGTAAGCGAAGGGCCTTTCAGACACCAGGTCAACCCAATGCAAGAGAATGGGACTTGCAGCCACCAGGTCAACCCCGCGTAAGCGAATGGGGCCTTGCAGCCACCAGGTCAACCCAGTGCAAGCGAAAGGGGCCTTGCAGCCACCAGTCAACCCCTTTCAAGCCTATAGGGCCCTGCAGCCACCAGGTGGACCCCCGGTAGAGTGAATGGGGCCTTGCAGCCACCAGGTCAACCCCAGGTAAGCGAATGGGGCCTTGCAGCCACCAGGTCAACACCAGGCAAGCGAATGGGGCCTTGCAGCCACCAGGTAAACCCCTGCAAGCGAATGGGCCTTGCAGCCACCATGTCCACCCCAGGCAAGTGAATGGGGCCTTGCAGCCACCAGGTTATCCCCAGGCAAGCGAATGGGGCCTTGAAGCCACCAGGTCAACCCCAGGTATGTGGCCTTGCAGCCACCAGGTCAACCCCAGGTAAGCTAATGGGGACTTGCAGGCACCAGAACAACCCCATTAAGCGAATGGGGCCTTGCAGCCACCAGTTCAACCCAAGGTAAGCGAATGGGACATTGCAGGCACCAGCTCAACCCCCTGCAAACCTATGGGGCCCTGCAGCCACCAGGTGAAACTCAGGGAAGCCTACTGGGCCTTGCAGACAGCAGGTCAACCCAATGCAACCAAACGGGGCCGTGCAGACATCAGGTCAATGCATTGCTAGAGAATGCGGCCTTGCAGCCACCAGGTAAACCCGAGGTAAGCAAATGGGGCCTTGCAGATACCAGGTCAACCCAATGCAAACGAATGGGGCCTTTCACCGACCAGGTCAACCGAAGGCAAGTGAATGGGACTTTGCAGCCACCAGGTCGACCCCCTTCAAGCGAATGGGGCATTGCAGCCACCAGGTCCACCCCAGGAAAGCGAATGGGGCCTGGCAGCCACCAGGTCACCCCGCTTCAAGCGAATGTGGACTTGCAGCCACGAGGTCAAACCCCTGAAAGCCTATGGGGCCCTGAAGCCACCAGGTCAACCCCAGGCATGCCTAAGAGGACTTTTGGAGGCCACGCCAACCCTAGGAAAGCGAATGGGGCCTTGCAGTGTCCAGGTCCACCCCAGGCAAGTGAATGGGGCCTTGCAGCCACCAGGTCCACCCCAGGTAAGCGAATGGGGACTTGCAGACACCAGGTCTGCCCAATGCAAGAGAATGGGGCCTTGCAGCCACGAGGTCAACCCCTTTCAAGCCTATAGGGCCCTGCAGCCACCAGGTGGACCCCAGGTAAGTGAATAGGGCATTGCAGCCGCCAGGTGAACCCCAGGCAAGCCTACGGGGCCGTGCAGACACCAGGTCAACCCCAGGTAATCGAATGGGGACTTGGAGCCACCTGGTCAACCCCGGGCAAGCGAATGGGGCCTTGGAGCCACCAGGTTAGCCCCCTGCAAGCCTATGGAGCCCTGCAGCCACCGGGGCAACCCCAGGTAAGTGAATGGGGCCTTGCAGCCACCAGGTCCACACCAGGTAAGTGAATGGGGCCTTTCAGCCACCAGGTCCACACCAGGTAAGCAAATGGGGCCTTGCAGACACCAGGTCAACGCAATACCAGTGAATGGGGCCTTACAGGCGCCAGCTCAACCCCAGCCAAGCCTATGGGGCCTTCCAGGCACCAGGTCAACCGAATGCAAGCGAATGGGGCCTTGCAGCCACCAGGTCAACCAAATGCAACTGAATGTGTCCATGCAGCCAGCAGGTCAACCCCAGGTAAGCGAATGGGTCGTTGCAGCCACCAGGTCAACCACAGGTTAGTGAATCGTGCCTTCCACCCACCAGGTGAACCCCAGGTAAAGCTAATGGGGCCCAGCAGCCAGCAGGTCAAACCCCGGCAAGCCTATGGGGCCTTGCAGCCACCAGCTCAACCCCAGGCAAGTGAATGGGTCCTTGCCCAGGTGGAGGGGGGCACTCCTTGGAGGCTGAATCTCCTGGCGGTTGTGCGGGTCCTGCATCCACACTCCTGCTGCTTGTTTGGCAGTGAAGCCCTGGGCGGTGTGGCGAAATGCCGGGCTAGCAGCTCCGGCACCGCTTAGGGGAGCCGCGGGCTTTGCGGAGTTGTGCGAGCGCGCGGCTTGTGGGGTGGGATTGAGGTAGCTCTTAGCCCCCCTCGAGGTTCGCCGAGTTGGCACAAGTAGACGACTTAGAGTAAGTAGTTAGTGTCTCTTAATCTATAGGGTGTCCGTTGGTTCATGAGGTTCCAGAGCCAGCCCTTGCGTTCCAACAGTGGAGCTAGTCCAAAGCTAGGTGCGGCTGCCGACTCCTTTAGTCCCATAAGTGGTCAACGGCTCATTGATATGGAATGTTAGTAATAAAAGTTAGTATGGAGCAGATATAGAGTAAAACAAAAAGATTTATTCACTCACCTGGCCTCACCCTCTTACAAGTAAGAGGGGAGGCCGGTTGGAACGAAGTTGCAGTAAATACAAGTATAGCGAGCGTAGATATGCTGTCTAAGCTATGATGAGAGGCAGTCGAGAAGCGGAGTCTCCGATGTTTCTTCAGTTACAGTATGCCGGATACTAAAGGGGTCTGTTGGTTCACGGGGTTCCAGAGCCAGCAGCTGCCGACTCCGTAGTCCCAGAACTGGTTAACAGCTCATGAATGGGATACTCTATAGGGTGTCCGTTGGTTCACGAGGTTCCAGAGCCAGCCCTTGCGTTCCAACAGTGGAAGAAGTCCAAAGCTAGGTGCGGCTGCCGACTCCTTAGGTCCCAGAACTGGTCAACGGCTCATAATTGGGAAACACAAAGCAAAACTGTAACACAGTGAATCGTTGTCTGTTGTCGGATTTCTGAGGCCTTTATCTTCGCTGGGATACGCCCAGGCGGGGAGGCTGAGAACTGGTCTGCGGGGTGATCAGGCCCACAGAGTTTTCCAGTTGTCGTCTCTGCTGCTTCCTGCTTTTTTGCCTCTTTTATAAATGTTTGTTGGACTGCCTCTATGACACTAACTATAGTATACAGATAGGATAATTTTCTTTTACATAATTATTGCTAGGCAGATTTTCTACATAAGTTTCATTTCTGCAGAAATGACACTTTTAGATAAGAAATGAAATTTGCAGAATGCGCATGTGTAGCTTAATGCCAGTGGAGAAAAGTACAAAGCGTTCATTTTGATTAACAGCCGACTTCAGGGTTACATAAATGTGAGAGTACCGCGCGGCAGTTACACAAAAAAGAGAAAATAATATAAAGTCTTTGCTAAAAACTATAAGACAGTTACAGGCGGCAGCAAGTCTGGGCACCAGGTCAATCCCAGGCATGCCTAGGGAGACTTTTGGAGCCCAGGTAAAGCCCAGGGAAGAGAATGGGGCGTTGCAGACACCAGGTGAACCCAAGGCAAGTGAATGGGGCCTTGCAGCCACCAGGTCAACCCAGTGCAAGCGAATGGGGCCTTGAAGCCACCAGGTCAACCCAATGCAAATGAATGGGGCCTTGCAGCCACCAGGTCCACCCCAGGCAGGCGAAAGGGGCCTTGCAGCCACCAGATGTAACTCAGGGAAGCCTACGGGGCATTGTAGACACCAGGTCAAACCCAGGCAAGCGAATGGGTCCAGCAGAAACTAGGTCAACCCAATGCAAGCGAATGGGGCTTGGAGCCACTGGGTCTACCCCAGGTAAACGAATGGGGCCTTGCAGCAACGAGGTCAACCCAATGCAAGTGAATGTGGCCTTGCAGCCAGCACGTCAACCCCAGGCAAGTGAAAGGGGCCTTACAGCAAGCAGGTGCAACCCAGGCAAGCTTACGGGGCCTCGCAGGAACCAGATCAACCCAATGGAAGCGAATGGGGCCTTGCAGACACCAGGTCAACACCCTGTTACCCTATGGGGCCCTGCAGCCACCAGGTCAACCCCAGGTAAGCGAATGGGGCCTTGCAGACACCAGGTAAATCCAATGGAAGTTCATGGGGCCTTGCAGCCAGCACGTCCAGCCCAGGCAACTGAATGCAGCCTTGCAGCCACCAGGTGTAATTCAGGCAAGCCTACGGGGCCTTGGAGACACCAGCTCAACCCAATGCAAGTGAATGGGGCCTTGCAGACAGCAGGTCAACCCCAGCCAAGCGAATGGGGCCTTGCAGCCACCAGGTCAACCCCAGGTAAGCTAATGGGGCCTTGCAGCCACCTGCTCAACCCAATGCAAGCGAATGGGGCCTTTCAGACACCAGGTAAACCCAATGGAAGTTCATGGGGCCTTGCAGCCAGCAGGTCAAGCCCAGGCAACTGAATGCAGCCTTTCAGCCACCAGGTGTAACTCAGGCAAGCCTACGGGGCCTTGGAGACACCAGCTCAACCCAATGCAAGTGAATGGGGCCTTGCAGACAGCAGGTCAACCCCAGGTAAGCGAATGGGCCTTGCAGCCACCAGGTCAACTCCTGCAAGTGAATGGGGCCTTGCAGCCACCAGGAAAACCCCAGGCAAGTGAATGGGGCGTAGCAGACACCAGGTCAACCCCAGGTAAGCGAATGCGGCCTTGCATCGACCAGGTCAACACCCTGCAAGCCTATGGGGCCATGCAGCCACCAGGTGATCCGCAGGTAAGTGAAAGGGGCCTTCCAGGCACCAAGTTAACCCCAGGTAAGTGGATGGGGCCTTGCAGACACCAGGTCAACCCAATGCAAGCGAGTAGGGCCTTGCTGCCACCAGATCAACCCCAGGCAACTGAATGGGGCCTTGCAGCCACCAGTTCAACCCCCTGCAAGCCTATGGGGCCCTGCAGACACCGGGTCAACCCCAGGTAAGTCTTTGCGGCCTGGCAGCCACCAGGTCAACCCCATTTAAGCGAATGGTGCCTTTAAGCCTCCAGGTCCACCCCAAGTAATCGAATGGGACCTTGCATCCACCAGGTCAACCCGAAGCAATCCTACGGGGCCTTACTGACACCAGGTCAACCCAATGGAGGTGAAAGGGGCCTTGCAGACACCAGGTCTACCCCAGCTAAGCGAATGAGGCCTTGCAGCCACAAGGTCAACCCAATTGAAGCGAATGGGGCCTTGCATCTAGCAGGTTATACCCAGGTATGCGGATGGGGCCTGGCAGCCACCAGGTCAAACCCCTGCAAGCCTATGGGGCCCTGCAGCCACCAGGTGAAAACTAGGTAAGTGAATGGGGCATTGCAGCCACCAGGTCCACCAGAGGCAAGTGCATGGGGCCTTGCAGCCAACAGGTCAATCCCAGGCAAGTGAATTGGGCCTTGCAGCCACAAGGTCAACCCCAGGTAAGCTAATGGGGCCTTGCACCCACCATGGTCAACCCCAGGCAAGTGAATGGGGCGTTGCAGACACCAGGTCAACCCCAGGTAAGCGGATGGGGCCTTCCAGACACCAGGTCAACCCAATGCAAATGAATGGGGCCTTGAATCCACCACGTCAACCCCCTGTGAGCCTATGGGGTCCTGCAGCGACCAGGTGAACGCCAGGTAAGTCAAAGGGGCCTTGCAGCCACCAGGTCCACTCCAGGCAAGCGAATGTGGCCTTGCAGCCACCTGGTGAACCACAGGCAAGCGAATGTGGCCTTGCAGCCACAAGGTCAACCCAATTGAAGCGAATGGTGCCTTGCAGCCAGCAGGTTATACCCAGGTAAGCGGATGTGGCCGGGCAGCCACCAGGAAAACCCCAGGTATGCGAATGGGGCCTTGCAGCCACCAGCTAAACCCAATCAAGTGAATGGGGCCTTGCAGCCACAAGGTCAACCCCAGGAAAGCCTACGGGGCCTTGCAGACACCAGGTCAACCCAGTGCAAGCGAAATGGGCCTTGTAGTCACCAGGTCAATCCCAGACAAGCAAATGGGGCCTGCCCCAGGTTGGGGGGGCACTCCTTGGAGGCTTAAGCTCTGGTGGGGGGCACTTGATGGAGGCTTAAACCCCTGGACGTTTGTGTGGGTCCTGCGTCCGCACTCCCGGTGGTTGTTTGGGAATGAAACCCCGGGCGGCAGCAAGTTTGGCCCCCAGGTCAACCCGCAGGGATGCCGAGGGGACTTTTGGAGCCCAGGTCAACCCCAGGTAAGCGAATGGGGCCTTGCAGCCACCAGGTCAACCCCAGGCAAGCGAATGGGGCCTTGCAGCCACCAGGTCAACCCCAGGCAAGTGAATGGGGCCTTGCAGCCACCAGGTCAACCCAAAGCAAGCGAATGGGGCCTTGCAGCCACCAGGTCAACCCCAGGTAAGCGAATGGGGCCTTGCAGCCACCAGGTCAACCCCAGGCAAGCGAATGGGGCCTTGCAGCCACCAGGTCAAACCCCTGCAAGCCTATGGGGCCTTGAAGCCACCAGGTCAACCCCAGGCATGCCTAAGGGGCTTTTGCAGCACCACGTCAACCCTAGGCAAGCGAATGGGGCCTTGCAGCCACCAGGTCAACCCCAGGCAAGCGAATGGGGCCTTGCAGCCACCAGGTCAACCCCAGGCAATTGAATGGGGCCTTGCAGCCACCAGGTCAACCCTGCAAGCGAATGGGGCCTTGCAGCCACCAGGTCAACCCAAGGCAAGTGAATGGGGCCTTGCAGCCACCAGGTCAACCCCAGGCAAGCGAATGGGGCCTTGCAGCCACCAGGTCAACCCAAGGCAAGCGAATGGGGCCTTGCAGCCACCAGGTCAACCCCAGGCAAGCGAATGGGGCCTTGCAGCCACCAGGTCAACCCCAGGCAAGCGAATGGGGCCTTGCAGCCACCAGGTCAACCCCCAGGAAGTGAATGGGGCCTTGCAGCCACCAGGTAACTCAGGCAAGCCTATGGGGCCTTGCAGACACCAGGTCAACCCAATCCAAGCGAATGGGGCCTTGCAGCCACCAGGTTAACCCCAGGCAAGCGAATGGGGCCTTGCAGCCACCAGGTCAACCCCAGGTAAGCGAATGGGGCCTTGCAGCCACCAGGTCAACCCCAAGCAAGCGAATGGGGCCTTGCAGCCACCAGGTCAACCCCATGCAAGTGAATGGGCCCTTGCATCCACCAGGTCAACCCCAGGCAAGCCTGAATGGGGCCTTGCAGCCACCAGGTCAACCCCAGGCAAGCGAATGGGGCCTTGCAGCCACCAGGTCAACCCCAGGCAAGCGAATGGGGCCTTGCAGCCACCAGGTCAACCCCTGCAAGCCTATGGGGCCTGCAGCCACAGGAGAACCCCAGGCAAGTGAATGGGGCCTTGCATACACCAGGTCAACCCCAGGTAAGCGAATGGGGCCTTGCAGCCACCAGGTCAACCCCTGCAAGCGAATGGGGTGCCTTGCAGCCACCAGGTCAACCCCAGGCAAGCGAATGGGGCCTTGCAGCCACCAGGTCCACCCCAGGTAAGCGAATGGGGCCTTGCAGCCACCAGGTCAACCCCAGGTAAGCGAATGGGGCCTTGCAGCCACCAGGTCAACCCCAGGCAAGCGAATGGGGCCTTGCAGCCACCAGGTCAACCCCAGGCAAGCGAATGGGGCCTTGCAGCCACCAGGTCAACTCAGGCAAGCGAATGGGGCCTTGCAGACACCAGGTCAACCTAATGCAAGCGAATGGGGCCTTGCAGACACCAGGTCAACCCATGCAAGCGAATGGGGCCTTGCAGCCACCAGGTCAACCCCAGGCAATTGAATGGGGCCTTGCAGCCACCAGGTCAACCCCAGGTAAGCGAATGGGGCCTTGCAGCCACCAGGTCAACCCCAGGCAAGCGAATGGGGCCTTGCAGCCACCAGGTGAACCCCAGGCAAGCGAATGGGCCTTGCAGCCACCAGGTCAACCCCAGGTAAGCTAATGGGGCCTTGCAGCCACCAGGTCAACCCCAGGCAAGCGAATGGGGCCTTGCAGCCACCAGGTTCAACCCCAGGTAAGCGAATGGGGCTTGCAGCCACCAGGTCAACCCCTGCAAGCCTATGGGGCCCTGCAGCCACCAGGTGAACCCCAGGTAAGTGAATGGGGCCTTGCAGCCACCAGGTCAACCCCAGGTAAGCGAATGGGGCCTTGCAGCCACCAGGTCAACCCAATGCAAGCGAATGGGGCCTTGCAGCCACCAGGTCAACCCCTGGAAACGAAAGTGGCCTTGCAGCCACCAGGTCACCCCCTGCAAGCGAATGGGGCCTTGCAGCCACCAGGTCAACCCCAGGCAAGCGAATGGGGCCTTGCAGCCACCAGGTCAACCCAATGCAAGCGAATGGGCCTTGCAGCCACCAGGCCAACCCCTGCAAGTGAATGTGGCCTTGCAGCCACCAGGTCAACCCCCTGCAAGTGAATGGGGCCTTGCAGCCACCAGATGTAAATCAGGCAAGCCTACGGGGCCTTGCAGACACCAGGTCAACCTAATCCAAGCGAATGGGGCCTTGCAGTCACCAGGTTAAACCCAGGCAAGCGAATGGGGCCTTGCAGCCACCAGGTCAACCCCAGGTAAGCGAATGGGGCCTTGCAGCCACCAGGTCAACCCAATGCAAGCGAATGGGGCCTTGCAGCCACCAGGTCAACCCCAGGCAAGCGAATGGGGCCTTGCAGCCACCAGGTCAACCCCAGGTAAGTGAATGGGGCCTTGCAGCCACCAGGTCAACCCCAGGCAAGTGAATGGGGCCTTGCAGCCACCAGGTCAACCCCCTGCAAGCGAATGGGGCCTTGCAGCCACCAGTCAACCCAGGCAAGCGAATGGGGCCTTGCAGCCACCAGGTCAACCCCAGGCAAGCGAATGGGGCCTTGCAGCCACCAGGTAACCCCAGGCAAGCGAATGGGGCCTTGCAGCACACCAGGTCAACCCAATGCAAGCGAATGGGGCCTTGCAGCCACCAGGTCAACCCCAGGTAAGTGAATGGGGCCTTGCAGCCACCAGGTCAACCCCAGGTAAGCGAATGGGGCCTTGCAGACACCAGGTCAACCCAATGCAAGCGAATGGGGCCTTGCAGCCACCAGGTCAACCCCAGGCAAGCGAATGGGGCCTTGCAGCCACCAGGTCAACCCCAGGTAAGCGAATGGGGCCTTGCAGCCACCAGGTCAACCCCTGGAAGCGAATGGGGCCTTGCAGCCACCAGGTCAACCCCCTGCAAGTGAATGGGGCCTTGCAGCCACCAGGTCAACCCCAGGCAAGCGAATGGGGCCTTGCAGCCACCAGGTCAACCCCAGGAAAGCGAATGGGGCCTTGCAGCCACCAGGTCAACCCCAGGCAAGCCTATGGGGCCTTGCAGCCACCAGGTCAACCCAATGCAAGTGAATGGGGCCTTGCAGCCACCAGGTCAACCCCAGGCAAGCCGAATGGGGCCTTGCAGCCACCAGGTCAACCCCAGGTAAGCGAATGGGGCCTTGCAGCCACCAGGTCAACCCCAGGCAAGCGAATGGGGCCTTGCAGCCACCAGGTCAACCCCATGTAAGCGAATGGGGCCTTGCAGCCACCAGGTCAAACCCAGGCGAATGGGGCCTTGCAGCCACCAGGTCAACCCCAGGAAAGTCAACCCCAGGCAAGTGAATGGGGCCTTGCAGACACCAGGTCAACCCAAATGCAAGTGAATGGGGCCTTGCAGACACCAGGTCAACCCCAGGTAAGCGAATGGGGCCTTGCAGCCACCAGGTCAACCCCCTGCAAGCGAATGGGGCCTTGCAGCCACCACCAGGTGTACCCCCTGCAAGCGCCTATGGGGCCTTGCAGACACCAGGTCAACCAATGCAAGCGAATGGGGCCTTGCAGCCACCAGGTCAACCCCAGGCAAGCGAATGGGGCCTTGCAGCCACCAGGTCAACCCCAGGCAAGCGAATGGGGCCTTGCAGCCACCAGGTCAACCCCAGGCAAGCGAATGGGGCCTTGCAGCCACCAGGTCAACCCAGGCAAGCGAATGGGGCCTTGCAGCCACCAGGCAACCCAATGCAAGCCTAAGGGGCCTTGCAGCCACCAGGTCAACCCCAGCCAAGCGAATGGGGCCTTGCAGCCACAGGTAAGTGGGTGCAGCCACCACCCCAGGTAAGCGAATGGGGCCTTGCAGCCACCAGGTCAACCCAATGCAAGCGAATGGGGCCTTGCAGCCACCAGGTCAACCCCCTGCAAGCGAATGGGGCCTTGCAGCCACCAGGTGAACCCCAGGCAAGCGAATGGGGCCTTGCAGCCACCAGGTCAACCCAGGTAAGCGAATGGGGCCTTGCAGTCACCAGGTCAACCCAGGCAAGCGAATGGGGCCTTGCAGCCACCAGGTCAACCCTAAGCAAGCGAATGGGGCCTTGGAGCCACCAGGTCCCCCCAGGAAAGTGAATGGGGCCTTGCAGACACCAGGTCAACCCAATGCAAGCGAATGGGGCCTTGCAGCCACCAGGTCAACCCAATGCAAGTGAATGGGCCTTGCAGACACCAGGTCAACCCCAGGTAAGCGAATGGGGCCTTGCAGACACCAGGTCAACACAATGCAATCGAATGGGGCCTTGCAGACTCCAGGTCTACCCCCTGGAAGCGAATGGGGCCTTGCAGACACCAGATGTAACTCAGGCAAGCCTACGGGGCCTAGCAGACACCACGTCAACCCAATCCAAGCGAATGGGCCCTTTAGACCCAGGAAGCGAATGGGCCCAGGGCACCAGGTCAAACCCAGCAAGCGAATGGGCCTTGCAGCCACCAGGTGAACCCCAGGTAAGCGAATGGGCCTTGCAGCCACCAGGTCAACCCCCTGCAAGCGAATGGTGCCTTGCAGCCACCAGGTGAACCCCAGGCAAGCGAATGAGGCCTTGCAGCCACCAGGTCAACCCCAGGTAAGCTAATGTGGCCTTGCAGCCAACAGGTCAACCCCCTGGAAGCGAATGGGGCCATGAAGCCACTAGGTCAGACCCCTGAAAGCCTATGGGGCCCTGCAACCACTAGCTCAACCCCAGGTAAGCGAATGAGGCCTTGCAGCCACCAAGTCAAACCCAGGTAAGCGAATGGGGCCTTGCTGCCACAAGGTCATCCCCCGGTAAGCGAATGGGGCCTTGCAGACACCAGATCAACCCAATGCAAGCGAATGGGGCCTTGCAGCGACCAGGTTAACTCCCTGGAAGCGAAAGTGGCCTTGCAGCCAACAGGTCAACCCCTGCAAGCGAATGGGGCCTTGCAGCTACCAGGTCAACCCCAGGCAAGCAATGCGGCCATGCAGCCACCAGGTCAACCCAATGCAAGCGAATTGGGCCTTGTAGCCTCCAGGTCAACAACTGCAAGTGAATGTGGCCCTGCAGCCACCAGGTCAACCCCCTCAAAGTGAATGGGGCCTTGCAGCCACCAGATGTAACTCAGGGAAGCCTACGGGGCCTTGCACACACCAGGTCAACCCAACCCAAGCGCCTGGGGCCTTGCAGCCACCATGTCAAACCCAGGTAAGTGAATGGGGCCTTGCAGACACCAGCTCAACCCCAGGAAAGTGAATGGGGACTTGCTGACACCAGGTCAACCCAATGCAAGCGAAAGGGGCCTTGCAGCCACCATGTCAACCCCCTGCAAGCCTATTGGGACCTGCAGCCACCAGGTCAACACAAGGTAAGTGAAAGGGGCCTTACAGCCACCTGGTCAGCCGCAGGTATGCGAATGGGGCCTTTCAGCCAGCCCCGGTCAACCCCAGGAAACTGAATGGAGCCTTGCAGCCACCAGGTCAAACCAATGCAAGCGAATGGGGCCTTGCAGCCACCAGGTCAACCCCTGTATGTGAATGGGGCATTTCAGCCACCAGGTCAACCCCCTGCAAGCGAATGGGGCCTTGCAGCCTCCAGGTGTAACTCAGGCAATCGTATGGGGCCTTTCAGCCACCCGGTCCACCCAATGCAAGCGAATGGGGCCTTGCAGCCACCAGGTTAACCCCAGATAAGTGAAGGGGGCTGGCAGCACACCAGGTCAACCCCAGGTAAGCGAATGGGGCCTTGGAGCCACGAGGTCAACCCCCTGCAAGCCTATGGGGTCCTGCAGCCACCATGTGAACCCAAGGTAAGTGAATGGGGCCTTGCAGCCGCCAGGTCAACCCCAGGGAAGCGAATGGGGCCTTGCATACACCAGGTGAACCGCATGCAAGTGAATGGGGCCTTGCAGCCGCCAGGTCAACCCCAGGCAACTCTATGGGACCTTTCAGCCACCGGGCCAAACCCAGGAAAGCGACTGGGGCCTTGCATCCACCAGGTGTTGCTCAGGGAAGCCTACGGGGCCTTGCAGCCACCAGGTCAACCCAATGGAAGTGAATGGGGACTTGCAGCCACAATGTCAACCCCCTACAAGCCTATGGGGCCCTGCAGCCAACACGTGAACCCCAGGTAAGTGATTGGGGCGTTGAAGCCACCAGGTCAACCCGAGGTAAGCGAATGGGGCCTTGCAGTCACCAGGTCAACCCAATGCAAGCGAATGGGGCCTTGCAGGGACCAGGTTAACTCCCTGGAAACGAAAGTGGCCGTGCAGCCAACAGGTCACCCCCTGCAAGCGAATGGGGCATTGCAGCTACCAGGTCAACCCCAGGCAAGCAATGCGGCCCTGCAGCCACCAGGTCAACCCAATGCAAGCGAATTGGGCCTTGTAGCCTCCAGGCCAACCCCTGCAAGTGAATGTGGCCTTGCAGCCACCAGGTCAACCCCCTGCAAGTGAATGGGGCCTTGCAGCCACCAGATGTAACTCAGGCAAGCCTACGGGGCCTTGCAGACACCAGGTCAACCTAATCCAAGCGAAAGGGGCCTTGCAGTCACCAGGTTAAACCCAGGCAAGCGAATGGGGCCTTGCAGGCACCAGGTCAACCCCAGGTAAGAGAAAGGGGCCTTGCTGCCACAAGGTCATCCCCCGGTAAGCGAATGGGGCCTTGCAGACACCAGATCAACCCAATGCAAGCGAATAGGGCCTTGCAGCCAAAAGGTAAACCCAAGGCAAGTGAATGGGGCCTTGCAGTCACCAGGTCAAACCCAGGCAAGTGAATGGGGCCTTGCAGACACCGGGTCAACCCCCTGCAAGCGAATGGGGCCTTGCAGCCACCACATGTAACTCAGGCAAGCCTATGGGGCCTTACAGACACCAAGTCAACCCAATGCAAGTGAATTGGGCCTTGCAGCCACCAGATGTAACTCAGGGAAGCCTACGGGGCCTTGCACACACCAGGTCAACCCAATCCAAGCGCCTGGGGCCTTTCAGCCACCATGTGAACCCAAGGTAAGTGAATGGGGCCTTGCAGCCGCCAGGTCAACCCCAGGGAAGCGAATGGGGCCTTGCATTCACCAGGTGAACCGCATGCAAGTGAATGGGGCCTTGCAGCCGCCAGGTCAACCCCAGGCAACTCTATGGGACCTTTCAGCCACCGGGCCAAACCCAGGAAAGCGACGGGGGCCTTGCATCCACCAGGTGTAGCTCAGGGAAGCCTACGGGGCCTTGCAGCCACCAGGTCAACCCAATGGAAGTGAATGGGGACTTGCAGCCACCAGGTCAACCCCCTACAAGCCTATGGGGCCCTGCAGCCCCCACGTGAACCCCAGGTAAGTGAATGGGGCCTTCCAGGCACCAGGTCAACCCCCGGGAACCCTACGGGGCCTTGCAGACACCAGCTCAACCCAATGCAAGAGAAAGGGGCCTTGCAGCCATCAGGGCAACCCCAGCCAAGCGAATGGGGCCTTGCAGCCGCCAGTTGAACCCCAGGTAATCTAATGGGGCCTGCATCCACCAGGACAACCCAATGCAAGGGAATGGGGCCTTGCAGCGACCAGGTTAACCCCCTGCAAGCGAATGGGGCCTTGAAGCCACCAGGTGAACCCCAGGCAAGCGAATGGGGCCTTCGAGCCACCAGGTCAACCGCAGGTAAGCGAATGGGGCCTTGCAGTCACCGGGTCAAACCCAAGTAATCGAATGGGGCCTTGCAGCCACCAGCTAAACCCTAAGCATGCGAATGGGGCCTTGGAGCCACCTGGTCCCCCCAGGAAAGTGAATGGGGCCTTTAAGACACCAGGTCAACCAAATGCAAGTGAATGAGTCCTTGCAGACACCAGGTCAACCCCAGGTAAGCGAATGGTGCCTTGCAGCCACCAGGTGAACCCCCTGCAAGCGAATGGTGCCTTGGACTAACCAGGTGTACCCCCTGCAAGCGATTGGTGGTTTCCAGACACCAGGCCAACACAATCCAAGCGAACGGGGCCTTGCAGCCACCACATGTAACTCGGGCAACCATACGGGGCCTTGCACACAGCACGTCAACCCAATCCAAGTGAATGGGGCCTTGCAGCCACCAGGTTAGACCCAGGCAAGCGAATGGGACCTTTCAGGCACCAGGTCAACCCCAGGTAAACGAATGGGGCCTTGCTGCCACAAGGTCATCCCCCGGTAAGCGAATGGGGCCTTTCAGACACCAGATCAACCCAATGCAAGCGAATAGGGCCTTGCAGCCAAAAGGTAAACCCAAGGCAAGTGAATGGGGCCTTGCAGTCACCAGGTCAAACCCAGGCAAGTGAATGGGGCCTTGCAGACACCAGGTCAACCCCCTGCAAGCGAATGGGGCCTTGCAGCCACCACATGTAACTCAGGCAAGCCTATGGGGCCTTGCAGACGCCAAGTCAACCCAATGCAAGTGAATTGGGCCTTGAAGCCACCAGATGTAACTCAGGGAAGCCTACGGGCCCTTGCACACACCAGGTCAACCCAACCCAAGCGCCTGGGGCCTTGCAGCCACCACGTCCAACCCAGGTAAGTGAATGGGGCCTTGCAGACACCAGCTCAACCGCAGGAAAGCGAATGGGGACTTGCTGACACCTGGTCAACCCAATGCAAGCGAAAGGGGCCTTGCAGCCACTAGGTCAACACAAGGTAAGTGAAAGGGGCCTTACAGCCACCTGGTCAGCCCCAGGTAAGTGAATGGGGCCTTGCAGACACCCGGTCAACCCCAGGAAACTGGGGAATGGAGCCTTGCAGCCACCAGGTCAAACCAATGCAAGCGAATGGAGCCTTGAAGCCACCAGGTCAATGCCGAATTGGGCCTTGTAGCCTCCAGGCCAACCCCTGCAAGTGAATGTGGCCTTGCAGCCACCAGGTCAACCCCCTGCAAGTGAATGGGGCCTTGCAGCCACCAGATGTAACTCAGGCAAGCCTACGGGGCCTTGACAAGGTCAACCTAATGAAAGGGGCCTTGCAGTCACCAGGGCCTTGCAGCCACCAGGTCAACCCCATGGGGCCTTGAGCTAAGCCTGGGGCCTTGCAGACACCCGGTCAACCCCAGGAAACGGAATGGAGCCTTGCAGCCACCAGGTCAACCGCCTGCAAGAGAATGGGCCATTGCAGCCTCCAGGTGTAACTCAGGCAATCCTATGGCGCCTTTCAGCCACCCGGTCCACCCAATGCAAGCGAATGGGGCCTTGCAGCCAACAGGTTAACCCCAGATAAGTGAAGGGGGCTGACAGCACACCAGGTCAACCCCAGGTAAGCGAATGGGGCCTTGCAGCCACCAGGTCAATGGGGCCTTGCAGACACCCCAGAGAAGCGAATGGGGCCTTGCATACACCTGGTCAACCGAATGCAAGTAATGGGGCCTTGCAGCCACCAGGTCAACCCCAGGCAACTCTATGGGACCTTTCAGCCACCAGGCCAAACCCAGGAAAGCGACTGGGGCCTTGCAGCCACCAGATGTAACTCAGGCAGGCCTACGGGGACTTGCAGACACCAGGTGAACCCAATTCAAAAGAATGGGGCCTTGCAGTCACCAGGGTAAACCCAGGCAAGCGAATGGGGCCTTGCAGCCTCCAGGTGTAACTCAGGCAATCGTATGGGGCCTTTCAGCCACCCGGTCCACCCAATGCAAGCGAATGGGGCCTTGCAGCCACCAGGTTAACCCCAGATAAGTGAAGGGGGCTGGCAGCACACCAGGTCAACCCCAGGTAAGCGAATGGGGCCTTGGAGCCACGAGGTCAACCCCCTGCAAGCCTATGGGGTCCTGCAGCCACCATGTGAACCCAAGGTAAGTGAATGGGGCCTTGCAGCCGCCAGGTCAACCCCAGGGAAGCGAATGGGGCCTTGCATACACCAGGTGAACCGCATGCAAGTGAATGGGGCCTTGCAGCCGCCAGGTCAACCCCAGGCAACTCTATGGGACCTTTCAGCCACCGGGCCAAACCCAGGAAAGCGACTGGGGCCTTGCATCCACCAGGTGTTGCTCAGGGAAGCCTACGGGGCCTTGCAGCCACCAGGTCAACCCAATGGAAGTGAATGGGGACTTGCAGCCACAATGTCAACCCCCTACAAGCCTATGGGGCCCTGCAGCCAACACGTGAACCCCAGGTAAGTGATTGGGGCGTTGAAGCCACCAGGTCAACCCGAGGTAAGCGAATGGGGCCTTGCAGTCACCAGGTCAACCCAATGCAAGCGAATGGGGCCTTGCAGGGACCAGGTTAACTCCCTGGAAACGAAAGTGGCCGTGCAGCCAACAGGTCACCCCCTGCAAGCGAATGGGGCATTGCAGCTACCAGGTCAACCCCAGGCAAGCAATGCGGCCCTGCAGCCACCAGGTCAACCCAATGCAAGCGAATTGGGCCTTGTAGCCTCCAGGCCAACCCCTGCAAGTGAATGTGGCCTTGCAGCCACCAGGTCAACCCCCTGCAAGTGAATGGGGCCTTGCAGCCACCAGATGTAACTCAGGCAAGCCTACGGGGCCTTGCAGACACCAGGTCAACCTAATCCAAGCGAAAGGGGCCTTGCAGTCACCAGGTTAAACCCAGGCAAGCGAATGGGGCCTTGCAGGCACCAGGTCAACCCCAGGTAAGAGAAAGGGGCCTTGCTGCCACAAGGTCATCCCCCGGTAAGCGAATGGGGCCTTGCAGACACCAGATCAACCCAATGCAAGCGAATAGGGCCTTGCAGCCAAAAGGTAAACCCAAGGCAAGTGAATGGGGCCTTGCAGTCACCAGGTCAAACCCAGGCAAGTGAATGGGGCCTTGCAGACACCGGGTCAACCCCCTGCAAGCGAATGGGGCCTTGCAGCCACCACATGTAACTCAGGCAAGCCTATGGGGCCTTACAGACACCAAGTCAACCCAATGCAAGTGAATTGGGCCTTGCAGCCACCAGATGTAACTCAGGGAAGCCTACGGGGCCTTGCACACACCAGGTCAACCCAATCCAAGCGCCTGGGGCCTTTCAGCCACCATGTGAACCCAAGGTAAGTGAATGGGGCCTTGCAGCCGCCAGGTCAACCCCAGGGAAGCGAATGGGGCCTTGCATTCACCAGGTGAACCGCATGCAAGTGAATGGGGCCTTGCAGCCGCCAGGTCAACCCCAGGCAACTCTATGGGACCTTTCAGCCACCGGGCCAAACCCAGGAAAGCGACGGGGGCCTTGCATCCACCAGGTGTAGCTCAGGGAAGCCTACGGGGCCTTGCAGCCACCAGGTCAACCCAATGGAAGTGAATGGGGACTTGCAGCCACCAGGTCAACCCCCTACAAGCCTATGGGGCCCTGCAGCCCCCACGTGAACCCCAGGTAAGTGAATGGGGCCTTCCAGGCACCAGGTCAACCCCCGGGAACCCTACGGGGCCTTGCAGACACCAGCTCAACCCAATGCAAGAGAAAGGGGCCTTGCAGCCATCAGGGCAACCCCAGCCAAGCGAATGGGGCCTTGCAGCCGCCAGTTGAACCCCAGGTAATCTAATGGGGCCTGCATCCACCAGGACAACCCAATGCAAGGGAATGGGGCCTTGCAGCGACCAGGTTAACCCCCTGCAAGCGAATGGGGCCTTGAAGCCACCAGGTGAACCCCAGGCAAGCGAATGGGGCCTTCGAGCCACCAGGTCAACCGCAGGTAAGCGAATGGGGCCTTGCAGTCACCGGGTCAAACCCAAGTAATCGAATGGGGCCTTGCAGCCACCAGCTAAACCCTAAGCATGCGAATGGGGCCTTGGAGCCACCTGGTCCCCCCAGGAAAGTGAATGGGGCCTTTAAGACACCAGGTCAACCAAATGCAAGTGAATGAGTCCTTGCAGACACCAGGTCAACCCCAGGTAAGCGAATGGTGCCTTGCAGCCACCAGGTGAACCCCCTGCAAGCGAATGGTGCCTTGGACTAACCAGGTGTACCCCCTGCAAGCGATTGGTGGTTTCCAGACACCAGGCCAACACAATCCAAGCGAACGGGGCCTTGCAGCCACCACATGTAACTCGGGCAACCATACGGGGCCTTGCACACAGCACGTCAACCCAATCCAAGTGAATGGGGCCTTGCAGCCACCAGGTTAGACCCAGGCAAGCGAATGGGACCTTTCAGGCACCAGGTCAACCCCAGGTAAACGAATGGGGCCTTGCTGCCACAAGGTCATCCCCCGGTAAGCGAATGGGGCCTTTCAGACACCAGATCAACCCAATGCAAGCGAATAGGGCCTTGCAGCCAAAAGGTAAACCCAAGGCAAGTGAATGGGGCCTTGCAGTCACCAGGTCAAACCCAGGCAAGTGAATGGGGCCTTGCGGACACCAGGTCAACCCCCTGCAAGCGAATGGGGCCTTGCAGCCACCACATGTAACTCAGGCAAGCCTATGGGGCCTTGCAGACGCCAAGTCAACCCAATGCAAGTGAATTGGGCCTTGAAGCCACCAGATGTAACTCAGGGAAGCCTACGGGCCCTTGCACACACCAGGTCAACCCAACCCAAGCGCCTGGGGCCTTGCAGCCACCACGTCCAACCCAGGTAAGTGAATGGGGCCTTGCAGACACCAGCTCAACCGCAGGAAAGCGAATGGGGACTTGCTGACACCTGGTCAACCCAATGCAAGCGAAAGGGGCCGTGCAGCCACTAGGTCAACACAAGGTAAGTGAAAGGGGCCTTACAGCCACCTGGTCAGCCCCAGGTAAGTGAATGGGGCCTTGCAGACACCCGGTCAACCCCAGGAAACGTTATGGAGCCTTGCAGCCACCAGGTCAAACCAATGCAAGCGAATGGAGCCTTGAAGCCACCAGGTCAATCCACCAGGTCAACCCCCTGCAAGCGAATGGGCCTTGCAGCCACCAGGTCAACCCCTGCAAGTGAATGGGGCCTTGCAGCCACCAGGTCAACCCCCTGCAAGTGAATGGGGCCTTGCAGCCACCAGGTCAACTCAAGCGAATGGGGCCTACAGGGCCTTGCAAGCCACCAGGTCAACCTAACCCCAAGCGAATGGGGCCTTGCAGCCACCAGGTTAAACCCAGGCAAGCGAATGGGGCCTTGCAGCCACCAGGTCAACCCCAGGCAAGCGAATGGGGCCTTGCAGACACCAGGTCAACCCAAGGAAGCGAATGGGGCCTTGCAGCCACCAGGTCAACCCCTGCAAGCGAATTGGGCCCTGCAGCCACCAGGTCAACCCAGGTGAATGGGGCCTTGCAGCCACCAGGTCAACCCCAGGCAAGCGAATGGGGCCTTGCAGCCACCAGGTCAACCCCAGGTAAGCGAATGGGGCCTTGCAGCCACCAGGTCAACCCCCTGCAAGCGAATGGGGCCTTGCAGCCACCAGGTCAACCCCTGAAAGCGAATGGGGCCTTGCAGCCACCAGGTCAACCCCAGGCAAGCGAATGGGGCCTTGCAGCCACCAGGTCAACCCAGGTAAGCGAATGGGGCCTTGCAGCCACCAGGTCAACCCCAGGTAAGCGAATGGGGCCTTGCAGCCACCAGGTCAACCCCAGGCAAGCGAATGGGGCCTTGCAGACACCAGGTCAACCCCATGGAAGCGAATGGGGCCTTGCAGCCACCAGGTCAACCCCTGCAAGCGAATGGGGCCTTGCAGCCACCAGGTCAACCCAGGCAAGCAATGGGGCCTTGCAGCCACCAGGTCAACCCCAGGCAAGCGAATGGGGCCTTGCAGCCACCAGGTCAACCCCACTGCAAGTGAATGGGGCCTTGCAGCCACCAGGTCAACCCCCTGGGGCCTTGCAGCCAAAGCGAATGGGGCCTTGCAGCCACCAGGTGTAACCAGGGAAGCGAATGGGGCCTTGCACACACCAGGTCAACCCCCTGCAAGCGAATGGGGCCTTGCAGCCACCAGGTCAACCCCAGGTAAGTGAATGGGGCCTTGCAGCCACCAGGTCAACCCCAGGTAAGCGAATGGGGCCTTGCAGACACCAGGTCAACCCAATGCAAGCGAATGGGGCCTTGCAGCCACCAGGTCAACCCCCTGCAAGCCTGAATGGGGCCTTGCAGCCACCAGGTCAACCCCAGGTAAGTGAATGGGGCCTTGCAGCCACCAGGTCAACCCCAGGTAAGCGAATGGGGCCTTGCAGCCACCAGGTCAACCCCAGGCAAGTGAATGGGGCCTTGCAGCCACCAGGTCAACCCAAGGCAAGCGAATGGGGCCTTGCAGCCACCAGGTCAACCCCTGCAAGTGAATGGGGCCTTGCAGCCACCAGGTCAACCCCAGGCAAGCGAATGGGGCCTTGCAGCCACCAGGTAACCCAGGCAAGCGAATGGGGCCTTGCAGCCACCAGGTCAACCCAATGCAAGCGAATGGGGCCTTGCAGCCACCAGGTCAACCCCAGGCAAGTGAATGGGGCCTTGCAGCACACCAGGTCAACCCCAGGCAAGCGAATGGGGCCTTGCAGCCACCAGGTCAACCCCCAGGGCAAGCCGAATGGGGCCTTGCAGCCACCAGGTCAACCCAAGGTAAGTGAATGGGGCCTTGCAGCCACCAGGTCAACCCCAGGCAAGCGAATGGGGCCTTGCAGACACCAGGTCAACCCCATGCAAGTGAATGGGGCCTTGCAGCCACCAGGTCAAACCCAGGCAAGCGAATGGGGCCTTGCAGCCACCAGGTCAACCCCAGGCAAGTGAATGGGGCCTTGCAGCCACCAGGTCAACCCAATGCAAGCCTGAATGGGGCCTTGCAGCCACCAGGTCAACCCCAGGTAAGCGAATGGGGCCTTGCAGCCACCAGGTCAACCCCAGGCAAGCGAATGGGGCCTTGCAGCCACCAGGTCAACCCCATGCAAGCGAATGGGGCCTTGCAGCCACCAGGTCAACCCAATGCAAGCGAATGGGGCCTTGCAGCCACCAGGTCAACCCCAGGCAAGCGAATGGGGCCTTGCAGCCACCAGGTGTAACCCAGGCAAGCCTATGGGGCCTTGCAGCCACCAGGTCAACCCAATGCAAGCGAATGGGGCCTTGCAGCCACCAGGTCAACCCCAGGCAAGCGAATGGGGCCTTGCAGCCACCAGGTCACCCCAGTGCAAGCGAATGGGGCCTTGCAGCCACCAGGTCAACCCCAGGCAAGCCTGAATGGGGCCTTGCAGACACCAGGTCAACCCTAAGGCAAGTGAATGGGGCCTTGCAGCCACCAGGTCAACCCAGGCAAGCGAATGGGGCCTTGCAGCCACCAGGTCAACCCCAGGCAAGTGAAGGGGCCTTGCAGCCACCAGGTCAACCCAGGCAAGCCTGAATGGGGCCTTGCAGACACCAGGTCAACCCAATCCAACTGAATGGGGCCTTGCAGCCACCAGGTCAACCCCAGGCAAGCGAATGGGGCCTTGCAGCCACCAGGTCTACCCCAGGTCCAAGCGAATGGGGCCTTGCACACACCAGGTCAACCCAGGCAAGCGAATGGGGCCTTGCAGCCACCAGGTGAACCCCAGCCAAGTGAATGGGGCCTTGCAGCCACCAGGTCAACCCCAAATAAGCGAATGGGGCCTTGCAGCCACCAGGTCAACCCCAATGCAAGTGAATGGGGCCTTGCAGCCACCAGGTCAACCCCAGGTAAGCGAATGGGGCCTTGCAGCCACCAGGTCAACCCCAGGCAAGCGAATGGGGCCTTGCAGCCACCAGGTCAACCCCATGCAAGCGAATGGGGCCTTGCAGCCACCAGGTCACCCCAGGCAAGCGAATGGGGCCTTGCAGCCACCAGGTCAACCCAGGCAAGTGAATGGGGCCTTGCAGCCACCAGGTCAACCCCCTGCAAGCGAATGGGGCCTTGCAGCCACCAGGTCAACCCCAGGCAAGCGAATGGGGCCTTGCAGCCACCAGGTCAACCCAGGCAAGCGAATGGGGCCTTGCAGCCACCAGGTCAACCCCAGGTAAGCGAATGGGGCCTTGCAGCCACCAGGTCAACCCCAGGCAAGTGAATGGGGCCTTGCAGCCACCAGGTCAACCCCAGGCAAGTGAATGGGGCCTTGCAGCCACCAGGTCCCCCAGGCAAGCGAATGGGGCCTTGCAGCCACCAGGTCAACCCCAGGCAAGCGAATGGGGCCTTGCAGCCACCAGGTCAACCCCAGGAAGCGAATGGGGCCTTGCAGCCACCAGGTCAACCCCCTGCAAGCCTATGGTGCCCTGCAGCACCAGGTCAACCCCAGGTAAGTGAATGGGGCCTTGCAGCCACCAGGTAACCCCAGGTAAGCGAATGGGGCCTTGCAGACACCAGGTCAACCCAATGCAAGCGAATGGGGCCTTGCAGCCACCAGGTCAACCCAATGCAAGCGAATGGGGCCTTGCAGCCACCAGGTCAACCCCAGGTAAGCGAATGGGGCCTTGCAGCCACCAGGTCAACCCAGGTAAGCGAATGGGGCCTTGCAGCCACCAGGTCAACCCCAGGCAAGCGAATGGGGCCTTGCAGCCACCAGGTCAACCCCAGGCAAGCGAATGGGGCCTTGCAGCCACCAGGTCAACCCCAGGCAAGCGAATGGGGCCTTGCAGCCACCAGGTCAAACCCGTGCAAGCGAATGGGGCCTTGCAGCCACCAGGTCAACCCCAGGCAAGCCTAATGGGGCCTTGCAGCACCACGTCAACCCCAGGCAAGCGAATGCGGCCTTGCAGTGACCCCCTGGCAAGTGAATGGGGCCTTGCAGCCACCAGGTCAACCCCAGGCAAGCGAATGGGGCCTTGCAGCCACCAGGTCAACCCCAGTCAAGCGCTGGGGCCTTGCAGACACCAGGTCAACCCCAGGCAAGCGAATGGGGCCTTGCAGCCACCAGGTCAAACCCAGGTAAGCTAATGGGGCCTTGCAGACACCAGGTCAACCCAAGGCAAGTGAATGGGGCCTTGCAGCCACCAGGTCAACCGCTGCAAGTGAATGGGGCCTTGCAGCCACCAGGTCAACCCCAGGCAAGTGAATGGGGCCTTGCAGCCACCAGGTTAACCCCAGGCAAGCGAATGGGGCCTTGCAACCACCAGGTCAACCCAAGGTAATCGAATGGGTCCTTGCAGCCACCAGGTCAACCCCAGGAAAGCGAATGGGCCTTGTAGCCACCAGGTCAACCCCAAGCAAGCGATACGGGGCCTTGCAGACACCAGGTCAAACCAATGCAAGCGAATGGGGCCTTGCAGCCACCAGGTCAACCCCAGGCAAGTGAATGGGGCCTTGCAGCCACCAGGTCAAACCCTTGCAAGCCTATGGGGCCTTGCAGCCACCAGGTCAACCCCACCAATGCCTAAGGGGAATTTTGGAGCACACGTCAACTCAGGGCAAGCGAATGGGCCTTGCAGCCACCAGGGCAATCCCAGGAAAGCGAATGGGGCCTTGCAGCCACCAGGTCAACCCCAGGCAAGCGAATGGGGCCTTGCATCCACTAGGTCAACCCCAGCCAAGTGAATGGGGCCTTGCAGCCACCAGGTCAACCCCAGGAAAGCGAATGGGCCCTTGCAGACACCAGGTCAACCCCAGGCAACTGAATGGGGCCTTGCAGCCACCAGGTGACCCCCTGCAAGCGAATGGGGCCTTGCAGCCACCAGGTCAACCCAGGCAACTGAATGGGGCCTTGCAGCCCCCAGGTCAACCCCAGGCAAGCGAATGGGGCCTTGCAGCCACCAGGTCAAACCCAGGTAAAGTGAATGGGGCCTTGCAGACACCAGGTCAACCGCAGGCAAGTGAATGGGGCCTTGCAGCCACCAGGTCAACCCCAGGTAAGCGAATGGGGCCTTGCAGACACCAGGTCAACCCCGGGCAAGCGAATGGGGCCTTGCAGCCACGCAGGTCAACCCCAGGTAAGCGAATGGGGCCTTGCAGCCACCAGGTCAACCCAATGCAAGCGAATGGGGCCTTGGAATCACCAGGTCAACCCCAGGCAACGAATGGGGCCTTGCAGCCACCAGGTCAAACCCAGGTAAGCGAATGGGGCCTTGGAGCCACCAGGTCAACCCAATGCAAGCGAATGGGGCCTTGCAGCCACCAGGTCAACCCCAGGTAAGCGAATGGGGCCTTGCAGACACCAGGTCAACCCCCAGGCAAGCCTATGGGACCGTGCAGCCACCAGGTCAACCCCGGGCAAGTGAATTGGGCCTTGCAGCCACCAGATCAACCCCATTTAAGCGAATGGGGCCTTGCAGCCACCAGGTCAACCCCCTGCAAGCCTGTGGGCCCTGCAGCCACCAGGTCAACCCCAGGTAAGTGAATGGGGCCTTGCAGCCACCAGGTCAACCCCAGGCAAGCGAATGGGGCCTTGCAGACACCAGGTCAACCCCAGGGAAGCGAATGGGGCCTTGCAGCCTACCAAGTCAACCCCAGGCAAGCGAATGGGGCCTTGCAGCCACCAGGTCAATCCTCAGCAAGTGAATGGGGCCTTACAGCCACCAGGTTAACCCCAGGTAAGTGAATGGGGCCTTGCAGCATAAGGTCAACCCAATTGAAGCGAATGGGGCCTTGCAGCCACCAGGTTATACCCAGGCAAGCGAATGGGTATCTGCAGCCACCAGGTCAACCCCAGGTAAGCGAATGGGGCCTTGCAGCCACCAGGTCAAACCCCATGCAAGCCTGAATGGGCCCTGCAGCCACCAGGTGAAACCCAGGTAAGTGAATGGGGCCTTGCAGCCACCAGGTCAACCCTAGGGAAGCGAATGGGGCCTTGCAGCCACCAGGTCAACCCCAGGCAAGTGAATGGGGCCTTGCAGCCACCAGGTCAACCCAGGCAAGCGAATGGGGCCTTGCAGCCACCAGGTATACCCCTTGCAAGCCTATGGGGCCCTGCAGACACCACGTGAACCCCAGGTAAGTGAATGGGTCCTTTCAGCCACCAGGTCAACCCCGAGGAATCGAATGGGGCCTTGCAGACACCAGGTCAAACCCATTTAAGCGAATGGGGCCTTGGAAGCCACCAGGTCAACCCCAGGCAAGCGAATGGGGCCTTCCAGCCACCAGGTCAACCCCAGTTAAGCTAATGGTGCCTTGCAGCCACCAGGTCAACCCAATGCAAGGAATGGGGCTTGCAGCCACCAGGTCAAACCCCTGCAAGCCTCTGGGGCCCTGCAGCCACCAGGTGAACCCCAGGCATCCCTAAAGGGACTTTTAGAGCCCACAGGTCAACCCCAGGCAAGCGAATGGGGCCTTGCAGCCACCAGGTTAATCCCAGGAAAGCGAATGTGGCCTGGGAGCCACCAGGTGAAACCCCTGCAAGCCTATAGGGCCCTGCAGCCACCAGGTCAACCCCAGGCATGCGTATGGGGACTTTTGGAGCACCATGTCAACCCCGGAAAGAGAATGGGGCCTTGCAGCCACCAGGTCAACCCCTGGAAGCGAATGGGGCCTTGCAGCCACCAGGTCAACCCAGGTAAGCGAATGGGGCCTTGCAGCCACCAGGTCAACCCCAGGAAAGCGAATGGGGCCTTGCAAACACCAGGTCAACCCAATGCAAGCGAATGGGGCCTTGCAGCCACCAGGTCAACCCCAGGCAAGCGAATGGGGCCTTGCAGCCACCAGGTCAACCCCAGGGAAGCGAATGGGGCCTTGCAGCCACGAGCTCAACCCCCTGCAAGCGAATGGGTCCTTGCAGCCACCAGGTCAACCCCAGGCAAGCGAATGGGGCCTTGCAGCCACCAGGTGTAACCCAGGCAAGCCTAATGGGGCCTTGCAGCCACCAGGTCAACCCAATGCAAGCGAATGGGGCCTTGCAGCCACCAGGTCAACCCAGGTAAGTGAATGGGGCCTTGCTTCCACCAGGTCAACCCCAGGTAAGAGAATGGGGCCTTGCAGACACCACGTCAACCCAATGCAAGTGAATGGGGCCTTGCATCTGCCAGGTCAACCCCCTGCGAGCCTGAATGGGGCCTTGCAGCGACCAGGTGAACCCAGGCAAGTAAATGGGGCCTTGCAGCCACCAGGTCAACCCCAGGCCAAGCGAATGGGGCCTTGCAGCCACAAGGTCAACCCAATTAAGAACGAATGGGGCCTTGCAGCCACCAGGTCATACCCAGGCAAGCGAATGGGGCCTTGCAGCCACCAGGTCAACCCCAGGTAAGTGAATGGGGCCTTGCAGCCACCAGGTCAACCCCAGGCAACTGAATGGGGCCTTGCAGCCACCAGGTCAACCCCAGGTAAGCGAATGGGGCCTTGCAGCCACCAGGTCAACCCGAGGCAACTGAATGAAGCCTTGCAGACACCAGGTCAACCTAATGCAAGTGAATGGGGCCTTGCAGCCACCAGATCAACCCCAGGCAAGCGAATGCGGCCTTGCAGCCACCAGGTCAACCCCTGCAAGCCTATGGGTCCTTGCAGCCACCAGGTGAACCCCAGGCATGCCTAAGGGGACTTTTGGAGCCCACGTCAACCTCAGGAAAGCGAATGGGGCCTTGCAGCCACCAGGTCAACCCTAGGTAAGTGAATGGGGCCTTGCAGCCACCATGTCAACCCAGGGCAAGTGATTATGGGGTCCTGCAGCCACTGGGTTAACCCCAGGTAAGTGAATGGGGCCTTGCAGCCACCAGGTCAACCCCAGGGAAGCGAATGGGGCCTTGCAGCCACAAGGTCAACCCCAGGCAAGACTACGGGGCCTTGCAGACACCAGGTCAAACCAGTGCAAGCGAATGGGGCCTTGCAGCCACCATGTCAACCCAAAGCAACTGAATGGGGCCTTACAGCCACCAGGTCAACCCCAGGCAAGCAAATGGGGCCTGGCCCAGGTGCGGGGGGCACTCATTGGAGGGTTAAGCTCTGGTGGGGGGCACTTGATGGAGGCTTAAACAACTGGGGGTTTGTGTGGGTCCTGCGTCTGCACTCCCGGTGGTTCTTTGGGAGTGAAACCCCGGGCGGCAGGAGGTTTGCGCCCCAGGTCAACCCCAGGGGTGCCAAGAGGACTTTTGGAGCCAAGACCAACCCCAGATAAGCGAATGGGGCCTTGCAGCCACCAGGTCTTCCCCCTGGAAGCCAATGGGGCCTGCAGCCACCAGGTCAACCCCAGGTAAGTGAATGGGGCCTTGCAGCCACAGGTCAACCCCCTGCAAGCGAATGGGGCCTTGCAGCCACCAGGCTAACCCCAAGGAACCGAATGGGGCCTTGCAGCCACCAGGTCAACCCATTTAAGGGAATGGGGCCTTGCAGCCACCAGGTCAACCCCAGGTAAGTGAATGGGGCCTTGCAGACAGCAGGTCAACCCAATGCAAGTGAATGGGGCCTTGCAGCCACCAGGTCAACCTCCTGCAAGCCTATGGGGTCCTTGCAGCCACCAGGTCAACCCCTGGTAAGTCAATGGGGCCTTGCAGCCACCAGGTAACCTCAGCTAAGCGAATGAGGCCTTGCAGCCACAAGGTCAACCCAATTGAAGCGAATGGGGCCTTGCAGCCAGCAGGTTATACCCAGGTAAGCGGATGCGGCCTGGCAGCCACCAGGTCAACCCCAGGTATGCGAATGGGGCCTTGCAGCCACCAGGTAAACCCAATGCAAGCAAATGGGGCCTTGCAGCCACCAGGTCAACCCCAGGCAAGCCTACGGGGCCTTGCAGACACCAGGTCAAGCCCAGTGCAAGCGAAATGGGCCTTGCAGTCACCAGGTCAATCCCAGACAAGCAAATGGGGCCTGCCCCAGCCGGGGGGGGCACTCCTTGGAGGCTTAAGCGCTGGTGGGGGGCACTTGATAGAGGCTTAAACCCCTGGGCGTTTGTGTGGGTCCTGCGTCCGCACTCCCGGTGGTTGTTTGGGAATGAAACTCCGGGCAGCAGCAAGTTTGTCCCCCAGGTCAACCCGCAGGGATGCCGAGGGGACTTTTGGAGCCCAGGTCAACCCCAGGTAAGCGAATGGGGCCTTGCAGTAACCAGGTCTCCCCCCTTGGAAGCCTATGAAGCCCTGGAGCCACCGGGTCAACCCCAAGGAATCGAATGGGGCCTTGAACCTACCAGGTCAAACCCATTTAAGCAAAGGGGCCTTGCAGCCACCAGGTCAACCCCAGGCAAGAGAATGGGGTTCCAGGCACCAGGTGAACCCCAGGTAGGCTAATGGGGCCTTGCAGCCACCATGTCAACCCCCTGCAAGCGAATTTTGCCTTGCAGACACCAGGTCAACCCAATGGAAGTGAATGGGGCCTTGCAGCCACCAGACCAACCCAAGGCACGTGAATATGGCCTTACAGCCGCCAGGTCAACCCCCTGCAAGCGAATGGGGGCTTGCAGCCACCAGGTTAACCCCAGGTAAGCGAATGGGGCCTGGCAGCCACCAGGTCAACCCCTGGTAAGCGAATGGGGCCTTGCAGCCACCAGGTTAACCCCAGGTAAGCGAATGGGGCCTTGTATCGACCAGGTAAACCCCCTCCCAGCCTACGGGGCGCTTGCCAGCCACCAGGTGAACCCCAGGTATACCTAACAGGACTTTTGGAGCACCACGTCAACCCTAGACAAGCGAATGGGGCCTTGCAGTGACCAGGTCGACCCCCTGTTAGCCTATGGCTCCCTGCAGCCACCTCGTGAACCCCAGCCATTCCTAAGGGGACTTTTGGAGCCCACGTCGACCTCAGGAAAGTGAATGGGGCCTTGCAGCCACCAGGCTAACCCCAGGCAAGAGACTGGGGCCTTCCAGCCACCAGGTCAACCCCAGGGAAGCGAATGGGGCCATCGGCCACCAGGTCAACCCCAGGCATCTGATTGGGGCTTGCAGCCACCAGCTGTAACTCAGGCAAGCCTATCTGGCCTTGCAGGAACCAGGTCAACCCAATTCAAGCGAATGGGGCCTTACAGAGACCAGGTTAACCCCCTACAAGCGAATGGAGCCTTGCAGGCACCAGGACAACCCCAGGGAAGCGAATGGGGATTGCAGCCACAAGGTCAACCCCAGGCAAGCCCACGGGGGCTTGCAGCCACCATGTTAACCCTAAGTAAGTGAATGGGGCCTTGCAGCCACCATGTGAACCCAGGGCAAGCCTATGGGGCCCTGCAGCCACTGGGTGAACCCAATGAAAGGGAATGGGCCTTCCAGCCACCAGGTCACCCCAGGTAAGCAAATGGGGCCTTGCAGCCACCAGGTCAACCCAATGCTAGCGAAAGTGGCCTTGCAGCCACCAGGTCAACCCGTGCAAGTGAATGGGGCCTTGCAGCCACCAGGTCAACCCAGGCAAGTGAATATGGCCTTTGCAGCCACCAGGTCAACCCCCTCAAGTGAATGGGGCCTTGCATCCACCAGATGTAAGTCAGACAAGCGAATACGGGGCCTTGCAGACACCACGTCAACCCAATCCAAGCGAATGGGGCCTTGCAGCCACCAGGTCAACCCCAAGCAAATGAATGTGGCCTTGCAGCCACGAGGCCAACCCCCTGGAAGCCTATGGCGCCCTGCAGCCACCAGTGAACCCCAGATAAGTGAAAGGGGCCTTGCAGCCACCAGGTTAACCCCAGGTAAGCGAATGGGGCCTTGCAGACACCAGGTCAACCCAACGCAAGCGAATGGCTCTTTACAGCCACCAGGTCCACCAAATGCAAGTGAATGGTGCCTTGAAGCCGCCAGGTCAATCCCAGGTAAGCGAATGGGGCCTTGCAGCCACCAGGTCAACCCCCTGCAACCCTATGGGGCCCTGCAGCCACCAGTAAACCGCAGGTAAGTAAATTGGGCCTTGCAGCCACCAGATCAACCCCAGGTAAGCAAACAGGGCTTGCAGACAACAGGTCAACCCAATGCAAGCGAATGGGGCGTTGCAGCCAACAGGTCAAAACCTGGTAAGCGAATGGGCCCTTGCAGGCACCAGGTCACCCCCAGGCAAGCGAATGGGGCCTTGCAGCCACTGGGTCAACCCCGGGCAAGCGAATGGCACCTTGAAGACACCAGGTGAACCCAACCCAAGAGAATGCAGCCTTGCAGCCACCAGGTGAAATCTGGGTAAGCAAATGGGCTTTGCAGCCAACAGGTTAAGCCCAGGGAAGCGAATGTGGCCTTCTAGCCACCAGGTCAACCCCCTGCAAGCAAGTGGGGCCTTGCACCCACCAGGTCCAGCCCTGACAAGCGAATGGGGCATTGAAGCCACCAGGTCTAAACCAGGTAAGCGAATCGGGTCTTGCAGATACCACGTCAACCTAATGCAAGAGAATGCGGCCTTCCAGCCACCAGGTCAACCCCACGTAAGCGAATCGGGTCTTGCAGATACCAGGTCAACCCAGTGCAAGCGAATGGGGCCTTGCAGCCACCAGGTCAACCCCTTGCAAGCCTATGGGGCCCTGCAGCCACCAGTTGGACCCCAGGTAAGTGAATGGGGCCATCGAGTCACGAGGTGAACCCCAGGTAACTGAATGGGGCTTTGCAGCCAACAGGTCAACCCCAGCGAAGCGAATGTGGCCTTGCAGCAACCAGGTCACCCCCTCAAGCGAATGGGGCCTTGCAGCCACCAGTTTAACCCCAGGGAAGCGAATCTGGCATTGGAGGCACCAGCTCAACCCCCTGCAAGCCTATGGGGCCCTGCAGCTACCAGGTGAACACTAG
>NW_028324666.1:0-10433 GCF_052110815.1 Crocodylus siamensis
TTACTGCAAGCTATATAGCTAGTTAGATCTCAAGTAGCTTACCCTCAAGTATCATCCAGAGGCAGGTAGAAATTTCCTCTGGAGGCCAGCAATTAATTGATCATGAGTTTCAAGAGAGAGCGAGTTACAGATGGTCCAGCTTCTCTGAGAGTTTTCCTCATGGCTACTGCCCCTCTTCCTGGGCAGTCCTTCACATATAGCCCTTGTGACCTCACTTACCTGATCCAATGAAAGCCAGCAACTGTTGGCTGCCAGCCAACCAATTTGAAATACATCACTGGTTGCCAGGTAGACTGGCAGGGTCTCTAGCCCCCTCCCAGTCATGCAGACATTGCTTAGAGCAATAGGGAGTTTAAGCCCCCCACCCAGGTGTGTGAGGCCAGTCAGATAGACAGAGGGAGCAGGTTTCCCCCCTCCCTCAGGAATGTAACATGACTCAGGTTACAACTCAGTGTTACCTGAAGCTGATGGGACAGAGGTGTCTGCCCTCTGCAGTGACCGTGGTAACCAAATTGTCAGATAGCAGAGTTTGGGGAGAGACAGACATGGTATCCTGCCACACATGGTGCTCTGGGTCGGCCCCCACCTCGTTCCAGTTGATGTGGTGACAGGCCACTGGTTTCACTGAGCCTTGATAGGGAAAGCAGGAGCATAAAAGACTGAAGTAGACTTTCTTTCCCCGGGGCTCAGGGATTTCCCAACCCCCTTGCAAAGGTGCCTTGTTCCTTTTCCAATGCTTTGAAATGTTCTCGACAGGACGGACTCATATACGCAGACTTAGAGCTTAAGCCACCGACATGCCACAAACCCAGAAAGCAGCAGGCAGCAAGAGGGAAGAACATGACACCATGAACAGCTGCATTTACGGGCTCCTTTATGTGGGGATGCTATTCAGTTCTCCGCTGATCGGTGTGAGCCACGCCAGCTGTTAAGAAGGCTCCACAGGGGAAACACTTTCTTCTTGTGGGCGTTCATCCACAGGGGACGTTTACAGCTGGGAATTTGCTCTGGCTATTTGCAGCAGCCTTGTCTTTGCAGCCTTCTGACCAAAAAATACAACCCCCAAAACCTTGTTGCCCCAAAATGCCAGCTTTTCCTTATGGGTAAAGAAGTGTTCGTGGAAGATTTTTGGTAAGAGAAATCTAGATGCAATATTTAGAAAAAACACTTTTCTCCATTTTGGGGGATGCAGTACATCATAAGACCAGAAGGGCCCAGAATTATGATCCCGAGATGGGTCTTTATGGTAGCAGCGTCAGCTTTGAACTCTCGGCTAGTTGTGGCCTGAGTGTCTGAGCAACCTGTGCTGTGCTCCGAGCTACTAGAACAGCCCACCCAAGGCCTTAGCTAGCTTCTCAGGCAGGGTTTGTGGCCCCAGATGACCTCCATACACCAGAACGGCACCCACCTCATGTTCAGGTCTGGCTTGTGCTTCAGCAGCCTGGTGATCTATGGTTTCATCTCTGCCTCTATCAGCAATAGGCAGCCTCCTAACAAAGCATCTCTGGACCAGATTCTCAAAGGCATCAAAGCTCCTTGACACCCACCCAGCAGGGCAATGGGGCTCAGAAGTAGGCGCAGGTGCCTGAACTCCCAGACCAAGCAAAGGGAGATCTGAATGTGCAGCAATCATGGGGCCTGTGGTCAGTCCTGTCAGTGTCTCTCACACAACATTGATTCTGAAGTTTTGCTCAACGTGTCCTCAAAGTGGATGAGCTGCAGAGCGGGAGGTATCAGGACGGAGAGGCCAATCCCCAGGGCAGCAGTAGTGTTGAGGCGATGTGCGTGGCCCTCTGCAAAGGGCAAGAGTTGTGCTGTGACTGGGTGTGAGTGTCAGGGCCAGGGAGGCTGCACTAAACTGCTGAAAGGTGACTGGCCTTCTTGTCTTGCCTGAACAGAGAGCCCTTTCAGGCAACTGCAGGCCAACAGGGCTGCTCCACTGTTTGCTTTGCAGATCTGAGAGCAGCAAAATACCAGGCGAGCTGACAACGGAGGGGCCAGAGCCCAGAGCAGAGACCCTTGCACGTGACAGGCCTTGAGCTCAGTGAAGGTCACTTTATGCCAGGCTGCCCGGGCAGCGCGGCCTCGCAGTGATCAGGACAAAGGTCCCTGGGACGAGGGTCCCTGGAAGGAGGGTCGGGCCCCACAGGTACCCACACAGGTGCCCACATGGGGGTCACGGCGTCCATGCTCCCACCTGCATGGAGCCAAGTCCTGCAGCTGCACTGGTTCTGAAGCTGGTATTTGGCATGGAGGGGCCAAGTGTGGGGAGAGATCTGGGGGTGTTGGCAGTGGGGCTGGCTGGAGCCCGCATCCATCACAGACTCCTAGAGATGCTGAGGTGGAAGGGAGCTCCAGAGGTCACACCTAGTCCAGCCCCAACCTGAGGCTGGATCCATCCTGTTCAAACCATCTCAGACACAACTCTAGTCAACCCCCTGGGAGACTCCCTCCCCCCCACGCAGTCATGACCAAAGCAGGAAGCTGGTTTGCAGAGCAGGTTGTTCCTCGTGGCCTTGCCTGGAGGAGTTGAAGAGGCCTTTCATTTCCCCGCCTTCACCTGGACCAGGGAGCCTCTGTGTGCAGCAGGTCGGGTGGGAGCAGGGATCCCAGCAGCAAACAGGGCAGGGAGCATAAGGCAGAGAGGAAAACTGGGCAAGGAGCAGAAAGTGGAGTAGAAGATCAGGGCAGGAAGGAGAAAACAGAGCGACAGATCAGGCAGGGGAAGGGATGGGAGTGGCACTCAGGGAGGGCACAGGGCTAATCCATGTGGCTCTGCTGCCCTAGACACGAGCACATCCTCCGCTGGTCACTGCCTTAATCAAGAGCTCCCCATTGATGACAGGTCAGGATCTGGCCCCCTGAGTTCCTCCCACTGAGGATTTGGCCCATTCCCTTTGCTGCAGCAGGATGAGGGGGCGGCCTGGCCCTGCGACTTGGGTCTGAGCAGTTCAGATCCAGCCCTGTTAACTCTGGACCCAACGCAGCAGCAGGAAAGCTGAAAAAACCACAACGCCGTTGTGAGCCTGGGGCTCGGTAAACCACAACCTTGTGGGTGCGTTGCCGCGCTCTGGCCATAGCTGCCGCAAGGACGCGGTTGCCTCCTGGTGCGGTGCAGACCTGCTTTTGTGCGCCATTTTAAATGCAATTAGCCAGGGCAACGATAGCGCTGTGAGGGGTGCACGTCCCTGCAGGTAGAAAAGCATTTGTGTGTCTGGCTGGGGTTGGAACTGCTGTAAACACCACCCCGTCAGCCAGCCTCACGCCCAACACGTTACAGAGCAGTAGAGTAGCATCTCCCGGGGGGTTTATTGAACTAAACCGGATTTTCTATGCATGTCACAGCGTCGGTACAGAAAGTAGTAGCAGCCCAGCCCTGCGAGCCTCCTGGGCTGCTCGATCCTGTTCATAACACCTGCAGACACCCACACTCAGGTCTCCCTGTGCTAAGCCATTCAGGATCTTCCTGCTCTCTCTCTCTTTTGACGGCTGCTACTGCTTGTGGCAGCCACGTCTTCCTGAATCAAGGTCGCAGCTCCTCCCCCATCACATCCCCAGATACACACCCGAGGGGTCACAGCCGGGTCTTGACCAACGGACCATCTCAATGGTCTTCATGGAAGACTGCACCAGGCTGGCCCAGGGGATGGACTCTGCTCTTCGTGAGCTGTGAGCTGGACACATGGACCAGCCACAGCCTCTGCACATCACCCTGCCTCACAGAGCCTTCCCCCGGCCCCAGGAAGGCAGAATTTAAGCAGCAAACCTGCTTCCTCTAGCACCTGGGTTATCATCAGTCCCTGGGGAGAGGCTCAGGGCTGGGGCTGTGCAGAGGGTGGAGGGGTCAGCTGTGCTGATTACCTAGAAGAGAAGGCCAGAGGGTCTGGGTGAGCCCCAGAGATGCCAGCAGCACCAGCAAGCACCCGTGGCCAAGAGCGTGAAATACTGCAGGCCTGGAAACAGCCCTGTGCCACACGGGGGATTCTAGCTGGTCAAGCTGGGGCTCAGCACCGGGAAAGCAAAAAGCTCCTTAGATCCTCACTGGGGTCAGGGCTGCCGCGTGGAAGCCCTCTTAGCTCCAGCCCCTCCATCGTCAGCTCATCAGGTATTTCGTGGCTCTCGGACCTGCAAAGCAAACAGTGGAGCTGCCCCATTGCCTGAGTCTCTGTGGTTGCCCGACGGGGCTCACTCTCTTTGCAGAGCAGCCGTCAAGCCCAGTCTCTGAGACCTGTCATGATCTCAGTGCAGCCCCCCGGTCCTGACACCTGCACCCAGTCACAGCACAAACCCTGCCCTTTGCACAGGGCCATGAGCATCACCTTGTCACTGCTGATGACTGGGGGATAGGCCCCTGTCCTGATACCTCCCGATTATGCTGCTCGTCTGCTTTCAAGCCACTTGGCAGCAATAATCCAGCATCAATCTTGTCTGAAGGACACTGGCAGAGCTGACCATAGGCCCGTGACTTCTGGACAATATTTTGCTTCACACTCAGATCTCCTTCTGCTTGGTCTGGGGGGTCCAATCACTAGCATTTAGTACTGGGTCCCTTTGCCCTGCTGGGTGGTTATCAAGGGGCTTTGAAGCCTGTGAGCATCGGGTCCAAAAATGCTTCATTGCGAGGCTGCCCATTGCTGATGGATGCAGGGATGAAACCAGAGATCACCAGGCTGCTCCAGCACAGCACGGTTCATCCAGCCAGTCAGACCACAAGTAGGGAGCTCAAAGCTGAAGCCACTGCCACAAAGCCCCACATCTGGATCCAAATTCTGGGCCCTTCTGGTCTCATGATATACCGTATCCCCCAAAGTGAAGACAGGCATTTATTTTAAAAATTATATACAGATTTCGCTTACCAAAATACTTCCAATAGCGCTTCTCTACCCAAATGGGAAAAAAAATTACTTTTTTGGGCAACCAGGTGTTGGGGATTTTATTTTTTGGTCAGAAGGCTGCAAAGACAAGGCTCGTGCACACAGCGAGGGGCACAGGGGGGAGTGTAGCACAGACTAGCTGAATTTCATTAACATGGGTAATGAAGACAAGAAAAAGTCTGTGGGTTGCGTACATTCAGAGTCTGGCAGCTGGGACGTGCTAAACCCGCAGCGCAGCATCCTGCCAGCTCGTGCGGGAGCGCAGCACAGATACTGCAGCACAGGCTCCCGTCCGATTGTGGGCTGGGCACAGGCCCCAGCTCCTTGGGGATTTTTATCTCCAGACACATTTTTATCCACACATTGCATAATGTGCATGGGGGCCTCCCCCGCCCTTCTCAGATACCACTGCACATTTCCTCCCCCATCCACATCTTCCCTGGAGGAGCAGGGGATCTCTGCCGTCCCACCGACTTGCACAAACAGGAACCGCTGAGGCTGGTGCAGCTGTAACTGGACTCCCAACACTGTGGAAACACAACAGGGCCATCGTCAGCTTCCAGCGGGTCTCGGGCTGACACAGGTGCCCTCGTGTCTCGGGACCAGAAGGCATTTGCTGCTAATACTGGTACTTTCCAGGTAGCCTTACAGCAGCAACCTAACCACCCCCTCTACAGCTACCTCCAAGACCACAAAAAGGCATTTGAAATCCAGCCCAGAGCCCAGTGCTGGGATCTGTGTCCAGCTGAGGATGTTCATGTCCCTGATCCCAGGAGCATGGTGCTGAGAGCCATGCGGGGATTTACCTATGGATGAGAGAATCAGGGCCTTGGCCAGGAACATGATGACCACAAGTATCCTAACCCCTGGTATGAGGGCTGCCGTCTAAAAGCTGCAGCGCAAGGGCTTGGGGCTGGTTATTTCCAGGCAGGAGCAGGTCTCACGGGATGTGGCTGCTGGGGAGGGGATGTTTTTTAACCCCACCACCTTGCTGTGCACAGATCTGCATCTCATTTCCCTGCATCTGACTGGTGCTTCAATTTGCTGTGAGCATTAAGACTTGTTACACTAGCAGCCAACCTGCCACAAACCATTTCCCCTCACTGGCCTGCTAAGAGGAGCCCAAGTGTCTTAATAGCTCAAACCCCATTGACTCCAAAGGGCACCCATGGTCACAGATCACTTAGGTGCTTGTGAGACTTCTCCTGCTGCTCTGCGTTGCAGTCATACAAGTCCCCGATTTCTTGCGGGTACAACCCTCTCCCCAAGATGAGTGTTTGAAGCCTCTTTCAGAAGAGGCACTGGTGGCATCTGATGTCCTCAGCTCTGACCTGTTGGAGAAACCAGGGGCCAAAAGCAATGCCTTCAGAAGCACCTCTGTGGCTTGGGGCTTCTGTCTGGTTGCAGAAACCAGCTAGAGCCAGATTTTAAAGATGTTTTGGTGCTTGAAGGCATCTGGGAGCCACACGCCCCAAATGTGACAATCTCATGCCAGATTGCCGCCTTCCCCCGCAACTAAGGAGCGGACACACTTACAGGACAAAGGTATCACTTATATTGGTATGTCAATAGGCCTCATTTACAATGGGGTAATTTTATCCCAGAACAGACTAGCTTCCCAGTGGCATGAGGCTGGGTGTTGTGTGTCTGCTCTCCTAGGCACATAACCCCCCATGGCACCCTTGAAAGGATCTCAAGGCACCCCAGGGTGTTGCAGCTCCTGGTTGAGAATCCCTGCATTAAAGGATCAAGGAGCAGGGGGTGTCTTTGGTGCCGTCTGCTGTTTCCAGACCCCGTCTTTTCTCTTTTCTCCCCCGTCACCAGCCATTTTGCACTGGTATAAATGACCTCTGGGGAAGCGGTGTGATGGGATCAGCCCCTTTCCATTTCAGGACACTGAAGGAGACAGCAAACCTTACTGCCCCACTTCACTGACACCCGAGAGCTATCACAGCGCACGGCGTACAGGCTGAAGCCACGGCCCTCTGGTCTCATGACCCCGTGGGGAGCCTGTGTAGTGAGAGGGACTTACCTGTGTGACTCTCAGAGAAGAGACAGGGTGTGAAAGGAGCAGGGAGCATCAAGGACACCCCCTGCTCATTGATCCTTTCATGCAGGGATTCTCAACCAGGAGCTGCAACACCCAGGGGTGCCTTGAGATCCTTTTAAGGGTGCCATGGGGGAACCATGGAGCATCAACACTGCTAATTCTGCAGACACAATTCACAAGAGCAATCCAAAGCTTATATATAGGATTACAGCACAGCACTAAAACATCCTGCCCTGCTGTGGGCTCTCAGAGATCTTTGCAACAGGAGAATTGCTCTAGTATTTGTCTGTAGTTTAAAGAGGAGTGAAAACAAAGAGCTGCTTTTTCCAAGGGGGGCTGGAGTCTAACGAGGGGAGTCCTGAAACTCAAAGGGCTGAGACCGCTGTTTTAGTGGGACTGCTTTCATTGGGACAGAGTGGATTTCAGTGCCAAGCGCTCTGAAGATCAGATCAGAGCCAAGGGCATGTCTGCCACTTGCCTTTGTAGGATGTGCTGTGGGATTTGGACACAGCCCCAGTTGCGGGAGACTGCTCCTAAAGATCAGGAGCGGTCAGAAATGACCTGGCCCCTCTGGGTTCGGTTCCCCTCCTCGAGGAAACGGCTCTTGTGCAAATACCTCTGCACCTCCATCACCCCACAGCTCGTCCCCCAGGGAGGAGTTCGCTGCCACGTGACGGAGCCCCTTCGCAGGGGAGCAGACGGCGCCTGGAGCTGACTCTGCAGGACTGTCTTTCTTCAGTCCTGTCTCGAGATGCTGGTCGCAGGATGCCTGCTCCTGTCTGCCCTGGGTAAAACCCCTCCAGTGTCACAGCATCAAGCCTCTAGACGGGAGGAAGCAGCCTGCCCCTGAGCACATCCCTCGTTGTGATGGGAGAGAGGCTGAGGCAGATGCGAGAGCGAGTGCTGGCGTTTGACTTGCAGGCATCGGGTTAGCTTGATGCCTGCTGGGTTTGTAGGAGGGGACGGGAGGCTGACGACTGTAGCACTTGTTTTCTTTCTGCAGCCTTGGGGGCACCGTTATCCCTGCACCAGACTCCACCGGTCCTGTTTGCTGAAGCCGGCGGCACCGCAGAGATCCAGTGCTCTCCTGGAGAACCAGTGGCGGGAGGGACAGGCATATATTACTGGTACCTGAGAAGGGAAGGGAAGGCACCCACCAGTGTCAGGAAATGCCTGGATGACAAGACCAAGAGCAGGTTTGCCTGCAGGCTTGACAAACACGGCCTGACCCTGGAAATCTCCAGCATCGAGCACAACGACTCTGGCATTTATTACTGTGCTGTTAGGTGGAGCTTTTACCTGGTTTTTGGCAATGGATCCAGGCTGATAGTTGGAGGTAAGGGAAAAAACTGACCCTGAATGCCTGGCAAAGGAGAGAGACGGACAGCTTGGAAAGCCCATTTGGCTGGGAAGTGGGACACTGGGCTGAAGGAGACAGAGGTGCTGAGGAGGGAGGTCCTGCAGGTTTCTAGTGCTTGGTTTGGGGGAGAATTACATTTAAAAGGCTCATAGTGGCAGAGACAACTGGGGTTTTCTTTTAAAATCCTCCTTAAGTGACTCTCATGGCCACAATGGATCTGAACCCACAGTCTCAGATGTACCTGGCAAAGCTGATCCCTTCCACGGGCAGACTTCTTATGCAAAATGCATCCCTCACTGTGAGCTGTGACCTCCGGGCTGGGCAGTTATGCCTGGATGCCTGCATGGGCTTCATAGGAGTGCGAAACCCTCCCTGGGAGCCCAGTCAGGCCCTCACGTGCCCGGGGGGGGGCTGGTAGGCCGCGCTGCATGTGAGACATGGGGGGATCAGTAAATCCTCTGCTCTCTTCTGCTCAGACAGTTACACCCCCAGCGCCTCCGTGCTGCTCCTCGCTGCGTCTCCCCAGGGGACCGACCTCTCGGGGACGGCTGATCTGGCCTGTCTGGTCCGTGGCGTCTCCAACCCAGTGCACATTGCCTGGACTATTTCTGGGGCTTCTCAGGAGCAGCAGCTGACCCGGTCAGTGAAGGGAAAGGATGGAGCCTTAATGCTCATTAATCACATCAGCGTCCCTGTGGCCACCTGGGCCAGCGCCGCGGCTGTCACCTGTGAGGTCTGGTTCAACTCCTCTGGCAGCAGAGTTCAGAGACGCGCCTTGTTCAGGAAGCGTGAGTGATCATGTCTTTGGTTGTGGGTCTCAGAGAGACCTCAGACCTCTAGGACAGGCAGCAGACTCCCAGTAAGAGCCACTTGGCTGCAGTTAGAGAGGCGAGGAACTGATGGCTACAGGAAACTGGGATTGGGTGGGATGTTATGGAGAGGTATTTAGAAGTACAAATGGATGAATAGAGGATGGACGGATGGACAGACAGGGATTGCTGAGAGATGCAATGTTGCACAGATGGGCCAACAGAGCATGTGCAGCCAGCATGCTATAAGGGCACCGATAACAATCCTGGCCTGGGGGAGGACCTGTCGGGAGGAGGCTGAAGGTGAAGGGAGAGGCCAAGAGCAGCCAAAGCTGGAGATAACATAAAGTGATGAGTAAAAGGCAATAGAGGGGAGAGAGGAGATGGACTGAGCTTTCTGTGCCCGGGTGCTGGGCTGCACAGGGCATGGGTGTGACTCGCTCACCCTGACATCTCCTCTGCTCTGATTTTAGGCTCCAATGAGAAGTGCATCCCTGCCATCGGTGCCCTGGCCGCATTAGGAGCCCTGACTCTGTTGGTGATACCTGTAAGCTGGCTCTGCCTTTGCCGCCCAGGCTGTCCAGGTAGCACCCAGCTTGGGGAAATCACCTTCTTGGGGGTCACACGGACCCTGACAATCCCCCACCGAGCAGCCCTTCCTGTGACTAGGCTGCACCTGCCCAGCTCTGCTACCCGGGGGTGTGAGGGGCTGGCCCAGTGATGTGGGCACGCACGGGGCCGGTGGACAGTGTAAATCTCCTCCCATCTATCCTTATTCTGAGGCTAAGGCTGGCTGGGGCCAGGCTGGTCATGGGGTGGTCATATAAAGCATAGTCAAATCCGCCCTCCTACGCCATGGACCCGACTCTGGCCCCTTCCTCCCTCCCCTGCTGTGGACCGAGGCTCCCCTTGGACTCTGGGTGGCACATCTTCCCCTAGGAGCGTGCGTCCATCTGTCTGTACACAGCAGGGCAGAACAGATGCACTGGGGGTGTTAGTCTATAACCTCCCTTTGGGGCAATACTGTGAACGTGGGGCCTCACCAGGATCTTTGTTTGCACCAGGTCTTCGGCCCCAGAGGTCGGCCCCTCCGGGCCCCACGGAGATGCAGGTAGGTCCTTTGAGGAGCCATCAGTGTCTCGGCCCCTTTCTGCACTGGGTCGGTCCAGAGGATGCGAGCATGGCCTGCTTCTGTGCCCCATCACTGCTCTGTGCCTCAGTTTCCCTGTCTCTACACCAGGGACAGGCTGGTGAATCTGGCGTAGTTTCCCCCAGCAGGACGGGCTCTGGGGCAGAGCCTGCTTCCCCTTCATGACATGTGGCACCCTGACACATCCAGT